>NW_027364717.1:0-185557 GCF_046119375.1 Phyllobates terribilis
CTCACTCTCTTTGAATCTTCTTTATCATGCTAAGAGGAGCAGGAAAAAGCAAAAAATTCAGAATTGCACCTTGCAATGCGGAGAAATTACTGTTTGTGCATTTACAATATTCATTGATTTTTGCCATTGAAAAACGTCCAGAAATGATTGAAGCTACTGACTGAATGAAAGGAGCTGGCATCTCACTCTCTTTGAATCTTCTTTATCATGCTAAGAGGAGCAGGAAAAAGCAAAAAATTTCAGAATTGCACCTTGCAATGCGGAGAAATTACTGTTTGTGCATTTACAATATTCATTGATTTTTGCCATTGATAAACGTCCAGAAATGATTGAAGCTACTGATTGAATGAAAGGAGCTGGCATCTCACTCTCTTTGAATCTTCTTTATCATGCTAAGAGGAGCAGGAAAAAGCAAAAAATTTCAGAATTGCACCTTGCAATGCGGAGAAATTACTGTTTGTGCATTTACAATATTCATTGATTTTTGCTATTGAAAAACATCATGTTATTCATATACCAGAAATGATTGAAGCTACTGACTGAATGAAAGGAGCTGGCATCTCACTCTCTTTGAATCTTCTTTATCATGCTAAGAGGAGCAGGAAAAAGCAAAAAATTTCAGAATTGCACCTTGCAATGCGGAGAAATTATAGTTTGTGCATTTACAATATTCATTGATTTTTGCCATTGAAAAACGTCCAGAAATGATTGAAGCTACTGACTGAATGAAAGGAGCTGGCATCTCACTCTCTTTGAATCTTCTTTATCATGCTAAGAGGAGCAGGAAAAAGCAAAAAATTTCAGAATTGCACCTTGCAATGCGGAGAAATTACTGTTTGTGCATTTACAATATTCATTGATTTTTGCCATTGAAAAACGTCCAGAAATGATTGAAGCTACTGACTGAATGAAAGGAGCTGGCATCTCACTCTCTTTGAATCTTCTTTATCATGCTAAGAGGAGCAGGAAAAAGCAAAAAATTTCAGAATTGCACCTTGCAATGCGGAGAAATTACTGTTTGTGCATTTACAATATTCATTGATTTTTGCTATTGAAAAACATCATGTTATTCATATACCAGAAATGATTGAAGCTACTGACTGAATGAAAGGAGCTGGCATCTCACTCTCTTTGAATCTTCTTTATCATGCTAAGAGGAGCAGGAAAAAGCAAAAAATTTCAGAATTGCACCTTGCAATGCGGAGAAATTACAGTTTGTGCATTTACAATATTCATTGATTTTTGCCATTGAAAAGCGTCCAGAAATGATTGAAGCTACTGACTGAATGAAAGGAGCTGGCATCTCACTCTCTTTGAATCTTCTTTATCATGCTAAGAGGAGCAGGAAAAAGCAAAAAATTTCAGAATTGCACCTTGCAATGCGGAGAAATTACTGTTTGTGCATTTACAATATTCATTGATTTTTGCCATTGAAAAATGTCCAGAAATGATTGAAGCTACTGACTGAATGAAAGGAGCTGGCATCTCACTCTCTTTGAATCTTCTTTATCATGCTAAGAGGAGCAGGAAAAAGCAAAAAATTTCAGAATTGCGCCTTGCAATGCGGAGAAATTACTGTTTGTGCATTTACAAAATTCATTGATTTTTGCCATTGAAAAACATCATGTTATTCATATACCAGAAATGATTGAAGCTACTGACTGAAGGAAAGGAGCTGGCATCTCACTCTCTTTGAATCTTCTTTATCATGCTAAGAGGAGCAGGAAAAAGCAAAAAATTTCAGAATTGCACCTTGCAATGCGGAGAAATTACTGTTTGTGCATTTACAATATTCATTGATTTTTGCCATTGAAAAACGTCCAGAAATGATTGAAGCTACTGACTGAATGAAAGGAGCTGGCATCTCACTCTCTTTGAATCTTCTTTATCATGCTAAGAGGAGCAGGAAAAAGCAAAAAATTTCAGAATTGCACCTTGCAATGCGGAGAAATTACTGTTTGTGCATTTACAATATTCATTGATTTTTGCGATTGAAAAACATCATGTTATTCATATACCAGAAATGATTGAAGCTACTGACTGAATGAAAGGAGCTGGCATCTCATTCTCTTTGAATCTTCTTTATCATGCTAAGAGGAGCAGGAAAAAGTAAAAAATTTCAGAATTGCACCTTGCAATGCGGAGAAATTACTGTTTGTGCATTTACAATATTCAATGATTTTTGCCATTGAAAAACGTCCAGAAATGATTGAAGCTACTGACTGAATGAAAGGAGCTGGCATCTCACTCTCTTTGAATCTTGTTTATCATGCTAAGAGGAGCAGGAAAAAGCAAAAAATTCAGAATTGCACCTTGCAATGCGGAGAAATTACTGTTTGTGCATTTACAATATTCATTGATTTTTGCCATTGAAAAACGTCCAGAAATGATTGAAGCTACTGACTGAATGAAAGGAGCTGGCATCTCACTCTCTTTGAATCTTCTTTATCATGCTAAGAGGAGCAGGAAAAAGCAAAAAATTTCAGAATTGCACCTTGCAATGCGGAGAAATTACTGTTTGTGCATTTACAATATTCATTGATTTTTGCTATTGAAAAACATCATGTTATTCATATACCAGAAATGATTGAAGCTACTGACTGAATGAAAGGAGCTGGCATCTCACTCTCTTTGAATCTTCTTTATCATGCTAAGAGGAGCAGGAAAAAGCAAAAAATTTCAGAATTGCACCTTGCAATGCGGAGAAATTACTGTTTGTGCATTTATAATATTCAAAGATTTTTGCCATTGAAAAACGTCCAGAAATGATTGAAGCTACTGACTGAACGAAAGGAGCTGGCATCTCACTCTCTTTGAATCTTCTTTATCATGCTAAGAGGAGCAGGAAAAAGCAAAAAATTTCAGAATTGCACCTTGCAATGCGGAGAAATTACTGTTTGTGCATTTACAATATTCATTGATTTTTGCCATTGAAAAACGTCCAGAAATGATTGAAGCTACTGACTGAATGAAAGGAGCTGGCATCTCACTCTCTTTGAATCTTCTTTATCATGCTAAGAGGAGCAGGAAAAAGCAAAAAATTTCAGAATTGCACCTTGCAATGCGGAGAAATTACTGTTTGTGCATTTACAATATTCATTGATTTTTGCTATTGAAAAACATCATGTTATTCATATACCAGAAATGATTGAAGCTACTGACTGAATGAAAGGAGCTGGCATCTCACTCTCTTTGAATCTTCTTTATCATGCTAAGAGGAGCAGGAAAAAGCAAAAAATTTCAGAATTGCACCTTGCAATGCGGAGAAATTATAGTTTGTGCATTTACAATATTCATTGATTTTTGCCATTGAAAAACTTCCAGAAATGATTGAAGCTACTGACTGAATGAAAGGAGCTGGCATCTCACTCTCTTTGAATCTTCTTTATCATGCTAAGAGGAGCAGGAAAAAGCAAAAAATTTCAGAATTGCACCTTGCAATGCGGAGAAATTACTGTTTGTGCATTTACAATATTCATTGATTTTTGCGATTGAAAAACATCATGTTATTCATATACCAGAAATGATTGAAGCTACTGACTGAATGAAAGGAGCTGGCATCTCACTCTCTTTGAATCTTCTTTATCATGCTAAGAGGAGCAGGAAAAAGTAAAAAATTTCAGAATTGCACCTTGCAATGCGGAGAAATTACTGTTTGTGCATTTACAATATTCAATGATTTTTGCCATTGAAAAACGTCCAGAAATGATTGAAGCTACTGACTGAATGAAAGGAGCTGGCATCTCACTCTCTTTGAATCTTCTTTATCATGCTAAGAGGAGCAGGAAAAAGCAAAAAATTTCAGAATTGCACCTTGCAATGCGGAGAAATTACTGTTTGTGCATTTACAATATTCATTGATTTTTGCCATTGAAAAACGTCCAGAAATGATTGAAGCTACTGACTGAATGAAAGGAGCTGGCATCTCACTCTCTTTGAATCTTCTTTATCATGCTAAGAGGAGCAGGAAAAAGCAAAAAATTTCAGAATTGCACCTTGCAATGCGGAGAAATTACTGTTTGTGCATTTACAATATTCATTGATTTTTGCCATTGAAAAACATCATGTTATTCATATACCAGAAATGATTGAAGCTACTGACTGAATGAAAGGAGCTGGCATCTCACTCTCTTTGAATCTTCTTTATCATGCTAAGAGGAGCAGGAAAAAGTAAAAAATTTCAGAATTGCACCTTGCAATGCGGAGAAATTACTGTTTGTGCATTTATAATATTCAATGATTTTTGCCATTGAAAAACGTCCAGAAATGATTGAAGCTACTGACTGAACGAAAGGAGCTGGCATCTCACTCTCTTTGAGTCTTCTTTATCATGCTAAGAGGAGCAGGAAAAAGCAAAAAATTTCAGAATTGCACCTTGCAATGCGGAGAAATTACTGTTTGTGCATTTACAATATTCATTGATTTTTGCCATTGAAAAACATCATGTTATTCATATACCAGAAATGTTTGAAGCTACTGACTGAATGAAAGGAGCTGGCATCTCACTCTTTGAATCTTCTTTATCATGCTAAGAGGAGCAGGAAAAAGCAAAAAATTTCAGAATTGCACCTTGCAATGCGGAGAAATTACTGTTTGTGCATTTACAATATTCAATGATTTTTGCCATTGAAAAACGTCCAGAAATGATTGAAGCTACTGACTGAATGAAAGGAGCTGGCATCTCACTCTCTTTGAATCTTGTTTATCATGCTAAGAGGAGCAGGAAAAAGCAAAAAATTTCAGAATTGCACCTTGCAATGCGGAGAAATTACTGTTTGTGCATTTACAATATTCATTGATTTTTGCCATTGAAAAACGTCCAGAAATGATTGAAGCTACTGACTGAATGAAAGGAGCTGGCATCTCACTCTCTTTGAATCTTCTTTATCATGCTAAGAGGAGCAGGAAAAAGCAAAAAATTTCAGAATTGCACCTTGCAATGCGGAGAAATTACTGTTTGTGCATTTACAATATTCATTGATTTTTGCTATTGAAAAACATCATGTTATTCATATACCAGAAATGATTGAAGCTACTGACTGAATGAAAGGAGCTGGCATCTCACTCTCTTTGAATCTTCTTTATCATGCTAAGAGGAGCAGGAAAAAGCAAAAAATTTCAGAATTGCACCTTGCAATGCGGAGAAATTACTGTTTGTGCATTTACAATATTCATTGATTTTTGCCATTGAAAAACGTCCAGAAATGATTGAAGCTACTGACTGAATGAAAGGAGCTGGCATCTCACTCTCTTTGAATCTTCTTTATCATGCTAAGAGGAGCAGGAAAAAGCAAAAAATTTCAGAATTGCACCTTGCAATGCGGAGAAATTACTGTTTGTGCATTTACAATATTCATTGATTTTTGCGATTGAAAAACATCATGTTATTCATATACCAGAAATGATTGAAGCTACTGACTGAATGAAAGGAGCTGGCATCTCATTCTCTTTGAATCTTCTTTATCATGCTAAGAGGAGCAGGAAAAAGTAAAAAATTTCAGAATTGCACCTTGCAATGCGGAGAAATTACTGTTTGTGCATTTACAATATTCAATGATTTTTGCCATTGAAAAACGTCCAGAAATGATTGAAGCTACTGACTGAATGAAAGGAGCTGGCATCTCACTCTCTTTGAATCTTGTTTATCATGCTAAGAGGAGCAGGAAAAAGCAAAAAATTTCAGAATTGCACCTTGCAATGCGGAGAAATTACTGTTTGTGCATTTACAATATTCATTGATTTTTGCCATTGAAAAACGTCCAGAAATGATTGAAGCTACTGACTGAATGAAAGGAGCTGGCATCTCACTCTCTTTGAATCTTCTTTATCATGCTAAGAGGAGCAGGAAAAAGCAAAAAATTTCAGAATTGCACCTTGCAATGCGGAGAAATTACTGTTTGTGCATTTACAATATTCATTGATTTTTGCTATTGAAAAACATCATGTTATTCATATACCAGAAATGATTGAAGCTACTGACTGAATGAAAGGAGCTGGCATCTCACTCTCTTTGAATCTTCTTTATCATGCTAAGAGGAGCAGGAAAAAGCAAAAAATTTCAGAATTGCACCTTGCAATGCGGAGAAATTACTGTTTGTGCATTTATAATATTCAAAGATTTTTGCCATTGAAAAACGTCCAGAAATGATTGAAGCTACTGACTGAACGAAAGGAGCTGGCATCTCACTCTCTTTGAATCTTCTTTATCATGCTAAGAGGAGCAGGAAAAAGCAAAAAATTTCAGAATTGCACCTTGCAATGCGGAGAAATTACTGTTTGTGCATTTACAATATTCATTGATTTTTGCCATTGAAAAACGTCCAGAAATGATTGAAGCTACTGACTGAATGAAAGGAGCTGGCATCTCACTCTCTTTGAATCTTCTTTATCATGCTAAGAGGAGCAGGAAAAAGCAAAAAATTTCAGAATTGCACCTTGCAATGCGGAGAAATTACTGTTTGTGCATTTACAATATTCATTGATTTTTGCTATTGAAAAACATCATGTTATTCATATACCAGAAATGATTGAAGCTACTGACTGAATGAAAGGAGCTGGCATCTCACTCTCTTTGAATCTTCTTTATCATGCTAAGAGGAGCAGGAAAAAGCAAAAAATTTCAGAATTGCACCTTGCAATGCGGAGAAATTATAGTTTGTGCATTTACAATATTCATTGATTTTTGCCATTGAAAAACTTCCAGAAATGATTGAAGCTACTGACTGAATGAAAGGAGCTGGCATCTCACTCTCTTTGAATCTTCTTTATCATGCTAAGAGGAGCAGGAAAAAGCAAAAAATTTCAGAATTGCACCTTGCAATGCGGAGAAATTACTGTTTGTGCATTTACAATATTCATTGATTTTTGCGATTGAAAAACATCATGTTATTCATATACCAGAAATGATTGAAGCTACTGACTGAATGAAAGGAGCTGGCATCTCACTCTCTTTGAATCTTCTTTATCATGCTAAGAGGAGCAGGAAAAAGTAAAAAATTTCAGAATTGCACCTTGCAATGCGGAGAAATTACTGTTTGTGCATTTACAATATTCAATGATTTTTGCCATTGAAAAACGTCCAGAAATGATTGAAGCTACTGACTGAATGAAAGGAGCTGGCATCTCACTCTCTTTGAATCTTCTTTATCATGCTAAGAGGAGCAGGAAAAAGCAAAAAATTTCAGAATTGCACCTTGCAATGCGGAGAAATTACTGTTTGTGCATTTACAATATTCATTGATTTTTGCCATTGAAAAACGTCCAGAAATGATTGAAGCTACTGACTGAATGAAAGGAGCTGGCATCTCACTCTCTTTGAATCTTCTTTATCATGCTAAGAGGAGCAGGAAAAAGCAAAAAATTTCAGAATTGCACCTTGCAATGCGGAGAAATTACTGTTTGTGCATTTACAATATTCATTGATTTTTGCCATTGAAAAACATCATGTTATTCATATACCAGAAATGATTGAAGCTACTGACTGAATGAAAGGAGCTGGCATCTCACTCTCTTTGAATCTTCTTTATCATGCTAAGAGGAGCAGGAAAAAGTAAAAAATTTCAGAATTGCACCTTGCAATGCGGAGAAATTACTGTTTGTGCATTTATAATATTCAATGATTTTTGCCATTGAAAAACGTCCAGAAATGATTGAAGCTACTGACTGAACGAAAGGAGCTGGCATCTCACTCTCTTTGAGTCTTCTTTATCATGCTAAGAGGAGCAGGAAAAAGCAAAAAATTTCAGAATTGCACCTTGCAATGCGGAGAAATTACTGTTTGTGCATTTACAATATTCATTGATTTTTGCCATTGAAAAACATCATGTTATTCATATACCAGAAATGTTTGAAGCTACTGACTGAATGAAAGGAGCTGGCATCTCACTCTTTGAATCTTCTTTATCATGCTAAGAGGAGCAGGAAAAAGCAAAAAATTTCAGAATTGCACCTTGCAATGCGGAGAAATTACTGTTTGTGCATTTACAATATTCAATGATTTTTGCCATTGAAAAACGTCCAGAAATGATTGAAGCTACTGACTGAATGAAAGGAGCTGGCATCTCACTCTCTTTGAATCTTGTTTATCATGCTAAGAGGAGCAGGAAAAAGCAAAAAATTTCAGAATTGCACCTTGCAATGCGGAGAAATTACTGTTTGTGCATTTACAATATTCATTGATTTTTGCCATTGAAAAACGTCCAGAAATGATTGAAGCTACTGACTGAATGAAAGGAGCTGGCATCTCACTCTCTTTGAATCTTCTTTATCATGCTAAGAGGAGCAGGAAAAAGCAAAAAATTTCAGAATTGCACCTTGCAATGCGGAGAAATTACTGTTTGTGCATTTACAATATTCATTGATTTTTGCTATTGAAAAACATCATGTTATTCATATACCAGAAATGATTGAAGCTACTGACTGAATGAAAGGAGCTGGCATCTCACTCTCTTTGAATCTTCTTTATCATGCTAAGAGGAGCAGGAAAAAGCAAAAAATTTCAGAATTGCACCTTGCAATGCGGAGAAATTATAGTTTGTGCATTTACAATATTCATTGATTTTTGCCATTGAAAAACGTCCAGAAATGATTGAAGCTACTGACTGAATGAAAGGAGCTGGCATCTCACTCTCTTTGAATCTTCTTTATCATGCTAAGAGGAGCAGGAAAAAGCAAAAAATTTCAGAATTGCACCTTGCAATGCGGAGAAATTACTGTTTGTGCATTTACAATATTCATTGATTTTTGCCATTGAAAAACGTCCAGAAATGATTGAAGCTACTGACTGAATGAAAGGAGCTGGCATCTCACTCTCTTTGAATCTTCTTTATCATGCTAAGAGGAGCAGGAAAAAGCAAAAAATTTCAGAATTGCACCTTGCAATGCGGAGAAATTACTGTTTGTGCATTTACAATATTCATTGATTTTTGCTATTGAAAAACATCATGTTATTCATATACCAGAAATGATTGAAGCTACTGACTGAATGAAAGGAGCTGGCATCTCACTCTCTTTGAATCTTCTTTATCATGCTAAGAGGAGCAGGAAAAAGCAAAAAATTTCAGAATTGCACCTTGCAATGCGGAGAAATTACAGTTTGTGCATTTACAATATTCATTGATTTTTGCCATTGAAAAGCGTCCAGAAATGATTGAAGCTACTGACTGAATGAAAGGAGCTGGCATCTCACTCTCTTTGAATCTTCTTTATCATGCTAAGAGGAGCAGGAAAAAGCAAAAAATTTCAGAATTGCACCTTGCAATGTGGAGAAATTACTGTTTGTGCATTTACAATATTCATTGATTTTTGCCATTGAAAAACGTCCAGAAATGATTGAAGGTACTGACTGAATGAAAGGAGCTGGCATCTCACTCACTTTGAATCTTCTTTATCATGCTAAGAGGAGCAGGAAAAAGCAAAAAATTTCAGAATTGCACCTTGCAATGCGGAGAAATTACTGTTTGTGCATTTACAATATTCATTGATTTTTGCCATTGAAAAACGTCCAGAAATGATTGAAGCTACTGACTGAATGAAAGGAGCTGGCATCTCACTCTCTTTGAATCTTCTTTATCATGCTAAGAGGAGCAGGTAAAAGCAAAAAATTTCAGAATTGCACCTTGCAATGCGGAGAAATTACTGTTTGTGCATTTACAATATTCATTGATTTTTGCCATTGAAAAATGTCCAGAAATGATTGAAGCTACTGACTGAATGAAAGGAGCTGGCATCTCACTCTCTTTGAATCTTCTTTATCATGCTAAGAGGAGCAGGAAAAAGCAAAAAATTTCAGAATTGCGCCTTGCAATGCGGAGAAATTACTGTTTGTGCATTTACAAAATTCATTGATTTTTGCCATTGAAAAATATCATGTTATTCATATACCAGAAATGATTGATGTTTTTCAATGGCAAAAATCAATGAATATTGTAAATGCACAAACAGTAATTTCTCCGCATTGCAAGGTGCAATTCTGAAATTTTTTGCTTTTTCCTGCTAATCCTAGCATGATAAAGAAGATTCAAAGAGAGTGAGATGCCAGCTCCTTTCATTCAGTCAGTAGCTTCAAACATTTCTGGACGTTTTTCAATGGCAAAAATCAATGAATATTGTAAATGCACAAACAGTAATATCTCCACATTGCAAGGTGCAATTCTGAAATTTTTTGCTTTTTCCTGTTAATCCTAGCATGATAAAGAAGATTTAAAGAGAGTGAGATGCCAGCTCCTTTCATTCAGTCAGTAGCTTCAAACATTTCTGGTATATGAAAAACATGTTTTTCAATGGCAAAAATCAATGAATATTGTAAATGCACAAACAGTAATATCTCCACATTGCAAGGTGCAATTCTGAAATTTTTTGCTTTTTCCTGCTAATCCTAGCATGATAAAGAAGATTCAAAGAGAGTGAGATGCCAGCTCCTTTTATTCAGTCAGTAGCTTCAAACATTTCTGGTATATGAAAAACATGTTTTTCAATGGCAAAAATCAATGAATATTGTAAATGCACAAACAGTAATATCTCCACATTGCAAGGTGCAATTCTGAAATTTTTTGCTTTTTCCTGCTAATCCTAGCATGATAAAGAAGATTCAAAGAGAGTGAGATGCCAGCTCCTTTCATTCAGTCAGTAGCTTCAAACATTTCTGGACGTTTTTCAATGGCAAAAATCAATGAATATTGTAAATGCACAAACAGTAATATCTCCACATTGCAAGGTGCAATTCTGAAATTTTTTGCTTTTTCCTGCTAATCCTAGCATGATAAAGAAGATTCAAAGAGAGTGAGATGCCAGCTCCTTTCATTCAGTCAGTAGCTTCAAACATTTCTGGACGTTTTTCAATGGCAAAAATCAATGAATATTGTAAATGCACAAACAGTAATATCTCCACATTGCAAGGTGCAATTCTGAAATTTTTTGCTTTTTCCTGTTAATCCTAGCATGATAAAGAAGATTCAAAGAGAGTGAGATGCCAGCTCCTTTCATTCAGTCAGTAGCTTCAAACATTTCTGGTATATGAAAAACATGTTTTTCAATGGCAAAAATCAATGAATATTGTAAATGCACAAACAGTAATATCTCCACATTGCAAGGTGCAATTCTGAAATTTTTTGTTTTTTCCTGTTAATCCTAGCATGATAAAGAAGATTCAAAGAGAGTGAGATGCCAGCTCCTTTCATTCAGTCAGTAGCTTCAAACATTTCTGGTATATGAAAAACATGTTTTTCAATGGCAAAAATCAATGAATATTGTAAATGCACAAACAGTAATATCTCCACATTGCAAGGTGCAATTCTGAAATTTTTTGCTTTTTCCTGCTAATCCTAGCATGATAAAGAAGATTCAAAGAGAGTGAGATGCCAGCTCCTTTCATTCA
This sequence comes from Phyllobates terribilis, assembly GCF_046119375.1. Taxonomy (NCBI): domain Eukaryota; kingdom Metazoa; phylum Chordata; class Amphibia; order Anura; family Dendrobatidae; genus Phyllobates; species Phyllobates terribilis. The sequence goes on from NW_027364717.1 coordinate 11,375, forward strand.
GTCAGTAGCTTCAAACATTTCTGGTATATGAAAAACATGTTTTTCAATGGCAAAAATCAATGAATATTGTAAATGCACAAACAGTAATATCTCCACATTGCAAGGTGCAATTCTGAAATTTTTTGCTTTTTCCTGCTAATCCTAGCATGATAAAGAAGATTCAAAGAGAGTGAGATGCCAGCTCCTTTCATTCAGTCAGTAGCTTCAAACATTTCTGGTATATGAAAAACATGTTTTTCAATGGCAAAAATCAATGAATATTGTAAATGCACAAACAGTAATATCTCCACATTGCAAGGTGCAATTCTGAAATTTTTTGCTTTTTCCTGCTAATCCTAGCATGATAAAGAAGATTCAAAGATAGTGAGATGCCAGCTCCTTTCATTCAGTCAGTAGCTTCAAACATTTCTGGTATATGAAAAACATGTTTTTCAATGGCAAAAATCAATGAATATTGTAAATGCACAAACAGTAATATCTCCACATTGCAAGGTGCAATTCTGAAATTTTTAGCTTTTTCCTGTTAATCCTAGCATGATAAAGAAGATTCAAAGAGAGTGAGATGCCAGCTCCTTTCATTCAGTCAGTAGCTTCAAACATTTCTGGACGTTTTTCAATGGCAAAAATCAATGAATATTGTAAATGCACAAACAGTAATATCTCCACATTGCAAGGTGCAATTCTGAAATTTTTTGCTTTTTCCTGTTAATCCTAGCATGATAAAGAAGATTCAAAGAGAGTGAGATACCAGCTCCTTTCATTCAGTCAGTAGCTTCAAACATTTCTGGTATATGAAAAACATGTTTTTCAATGGCAAAAATCAATGAATATTGTAAATGCACAAACAGTAATATCTCCACATTGCAAGGTGCAATTCTGAAATTTTTTGCTTTTTCCTGCTAATCCTAGCATGATAAAGAAGATTCAAAGAGAGTGAGATGCCAGCTAATTTCATTCAGTCAGTAGCTTCAAACATTTCTGGACGTTTTTCAATGGCAAAAATCAATGAATATTGTAAATGCACAAACAGTAATATCTCCACATTGCAAGGTGCAATTCTGAAATTTTTTGCTTTTTCCTGCTAATCCTAGCATGATAAAGAAGATTCAAAGAGAGTGAGATGCCAGCTCCTTTCATTCAGTCAGTAGCTTCAAACATTTCTTGTATATGAAAAACATGTTTTTCAATGGCAAAAATCAATGAATATTGTAAATGCATAAACAGTAATATCTCCACATTGCAAGGTGCAATTCTGAAATTTTTTGCTTTTTCCTGCTAATCCTAGCATGATAAAGAAGATTCAAAGAGAGTGAGATACCAGCTCCTTTCATTCAGTCAGTAGCTTCAAACATTTCTGGACGTTTTTCAATGGCAAAAATCAATGAATATTGTAAATGCACAAACAGTAATATCTCCACATTGCAAGGTGCAATTCTGAAATTTTTTGCTTTTTCCTGTTAATCCTAGCATGATAAAGAAGATTCAAAGAGAGTGAGATGCCAGCTCCTTTCATTCAAGTCAGTAGCTTCAAATATTTCTGGTATATGAAAAACATGTTTTTCAATGGCAAAAATCAATGAATATTGTAAATGCACAAACAGTAATATCTCCACATTGCAAGGTGCAATTCTGAAATTTTTTGCTTTTTCCTGCTTATCCTAGCATGATAAAGAAGATTCAAAGAGAGTGAGATGCCAGCTCCTTTCATTCAGTCAGTAGCTTCAAACATTTCTGGTATATGAAAAACATGTTTTTCAATGGCAAAAATCAATGAATATTGTAAATGCACAAACAGTAATATCTCCACATTGCAAGGTGCAATTCTGAAATTTTTTTGCTTTTTCCTGCTAATCCTAGCATGATAAAGAAGATTCAAAGAGAGTGAGATGCCAGCTCCTTTCATTCAGTCAGTAGCTTCAAACATTTCTGGACGTTTTTCAATGGCAAAATCAATGAATATTGTAAATGCACAAACAGTAATATCTCCACATTGCAAGGTGCAATTCTGAAATTTTTTGCTTTTTCCTGTTAATCCTAGCATGATAAAGAAGATTCAAAGACAGTGAGATGCCAGCTCCTTTCATTCAGTCAGTAGCTTCAAACATTTCTGGTATATGAAAAACATGTTTTTCAATGGCAAAAATCAATGAATATTGTAAATGCACAAACAGTAATATCTCCACATTGCAAGGTGTAATTCTGAAATTTTTTGCTTTTTCCTGCTAATCCTAGCATGATAAAGAAGATTCAAAGAGAGTGAGATGCCAGCTCCTTTCATTCCGTCAGTAGCTTCAAACATTTCTGGTATATGAAAAACATGTTTTTCAATGGCAAAAATCAATGAATATTGTAAATGCACAAACAGTAATATCTCCACATTGCAAGGTGCAATTCTGAAATTTTTTGCTTTTTCCTGCTAATCCTAGCATGATAAAGAAGATTCAAAGAGAGTGAGATGCCAGCTCCTTTCATTCAGTCAGTAGCTTCAAACATTTCTGGATGTTTTTCAATGGCAAAATCAATGAATATTGTAAATGCACAAACAGTAATATCTCCACATTGCAAGGTGCAATTCTGAAATTTTTTGCTTTTTCCTGCTAATCCTAGCATGATAAAGAAGATTCAAAGAGAGTGAGATGCCAGCTAATTTCATTCAGTCAGTAGCTTGAAACATTTCTGGACGTTTTTCAATGGCAAAAATCAATGAATATTGTAAATGCACAAACAGTAATATCTCCACATTGCAAGGTGCAATTCTGAAATTTTTTGCTTTTTCCTGCTAATCCTAGCATGATAAAGAAGATTCAAAGAGAGTGAGATGCCAGCTCCTTTCATTCAGTCAGTAGCTTCAAACATTTCTTGTATATGAAAAACATGTTTTTCAATGGCAAAAATCAATGAATATTGTAAATGCTCAAACAGTAATATCTCCACATTGCAAGGTGCAATTCTGAAATTTTTTGCTTTTTCCTGCTAATCCTAGCATGATAAAGAAGATTCAAAGAGAGTGAGATACCAGCTCCTTTCATTCAGTCAGTAGCTTCAAACATTTCTGGACGTTTTTCAATGGCAAAAATCAATGAATATTGTAAATGCACAAACAGTAATATCTCCACATTGCAAGGTGCAATTCTGAAATTTTTTGCTTTTTCCTGTTAATCCTAGCATGATAAAGAAGATTCAAAGAGAGTGAGATGCCAGCTCCTTTCATTCAAGTCAGTAGCTTCAAACATTTCTGGTATATGAAAAACATGTTTTTCAATGGCAAAAATCAATGAATATTGTAAATGCACAAACAGTAATATCTCCACATTGCAAGGTGCAATTCTGAAATTTTTTGCTTTTTCCTGCTTATCCTAGCATGATAAAGAAGATTCAAAGAGAGTGAGATGCCAGCTCCTTTCATTCAGTCAGTAGCTTCAAACATTTCTGGTATATGAAAAACATGTTTTTCAATGGCAAAAATCAATGAATATTGTAAATGCACAAACAGTAATATCTCCACATTGCAAGGTGCAATTCTGAAATTTTTTTGCTTTTTCCTGCTAATCCTAGCATGATAAAGAAGATTTAAAGAGAGTGAGATGCCAGCTCCTTTCATTCAGTCAGTAGCTTCAAACATTTCTGGACGTTTTTCAATGGCAAAATCAATGAATATTGTAAATGCACAAACAGTAATATCTCCACATTGCAAGGTGCAATTCTGAAATTTTTTGCTTTTTCCTGTTAATCCTAGCATGATAAAGAAGATTCAAAGACAGTGAGATGCCAGCTCCTTTCATTCAGTCAGTAGCTTCAAACATTTCTGGTATATGAAAAACATGTTTTTCAATGGCAAAAATCAATGAATATTGTAAATGCACAAACAGTAATATCTCCACATTGCAAGGTGCAATTCTGAAATTTTTTGCTTTTTCCTGCTAATCCTAGCATGATAAAGAAGATTCAAAGAGAGTGAGATGCCAGCTCCTTTCATTCCGTCAGTAGCTTCAAACATTTCTGGTATATGAAAAACATGTTTTTCAATGGCAAAAATCAATGAATATTGTAAATGCACAAACAGTAATATCTCCACATTGCAAGGTGCAATTCTGAAATTTTTTGCTTTTTCCTGCTAATCCTAGCATGATAAAGAAGATTCAAAGAGAGTGAGATGCCAGCTCCTTTCATTCAGTCAGTAGCTTCAAACATTTCTGGACGTTTTTCAATGGCAAAAATCAATGAATATTGTAAATGCACAAACAGTAATATCTCCACATTGCAAGGTGCAATTCTGAAATTTTTTGCTTTTTCCTGCTAATCCTAGCATGATAAAGAAGATTCAAAGAGAGTGAGATGCCAGCTCCTTTCATTCAGTCAGTAGCTTCAAACATTTCTTGTATATGAAAAACATGTTTTTCAATGGCAAAAATCAATGAATATTGTAAATGCACAAACAGCAATATCTCCACATTGCAAGGTGCAATTCTGAAATTTTTTGCTTTTTCCTGCTAATCCTAGCATGATAAAGAAGATTCAAAGAGAGTGAGATGCCAGCTCCTTTCATTCAGTCAGTAGCTTCAAACATTTCTGGACGTTTTTCAATGGCAAAAATCAATGAATATTGTAAATGCACAAACAGTAATATCTCCACATTGCAAGGTGCAATTCTGAAATTTTTTGCTTTTTCCTGTTAATCCTAGCATGATAAAGAAGATTCAAAGAGAGTGAGATGCCAGCTCCTTTCATTCAGTCAGTAGCTTCAAACATTTCTGGTATATGAAAAACATGTTTTTCAATGGCAAAAATCAATGAATATTGTAAATGCACAAACAGTAATATCTCCACATTGCAAGGTGCAATTCTGAAATTTTTTGCTTTTTCCTGCTAATCCTAGCATGATAAAGAAGATTCAAAGAGAGTGAGATGCCAGCTCCTTTCATTCAGTCAGTAGCTTCAAACATTTCTGGTATATGAAAAACATGTTTTTCAATGGCAAAAATCAATGAATATTGTAAATGCACAAACAGTAATATCTCCACATTGCAAGGTGCAATTCTGAAATTTTTTGCTTTTTCCTGCTAATCCAAGCATGATAAAGAAGATTCAAAGAGAGTGAGATGCCAGCTCCTTTCATTCAGTCAGTAGCTTCAAACATTTCTGGTATATGAATAACATGATGTTTTTCAATGGCAAAAATCAATGAATATTGTAAATGCACAAACAGTAATTTCTCCGCATTGCAAGGTGCAATTCTGAAATTTTTTGCTTTTTCCTGCTCCTCTTAGCATGATAAAGACGATTCAAAGAGAGTGAGATGCCAGCTCCTTTCATTCAGTCAGTAGCTTCAATCATTTCTGGACGTTTTTCAATGGCAAAAATCAATGAATATTGTAAATGCACAAACAGTAATTTCTCCGCATTGCAAGGTGCAATTCTGAAATTTTTTGCTTTTTCCTGCTCCTCTTAGCATGATAAAGAAAATTCAGAGTGAGATGCCAGCTGCTTTCATTCAGTCAGTAGCTTCAATCATTTCTGGACGTTTTTCAATGGCAAAAATCAATGAATATTGTAAATGCACAAACAGTAATATCTCCACATTGCAAGGTGCAATTCTGAAATTTTTTGCTTTTTCCTGTTAATCCTAGCATGATAAAGAAGATTCAAAGAGAGTGAGATGCCAGCTCCTTTCATTCAGTCAGTAGCTTCAAACATTTCTGGTATATGAAAAACATGTTTTTCAATGGCAAAAATCAATGAATATTGTAAATGCACAAACAGTAATATCTCCACATTGCAAGGTGCAATTCTGAAATTTTTTGCTTTTTCCTGCTAATCCAAGCATGATAAAGAAGATTCAAAGAGAGTGAGATGCCAGCTCCTTTCATTCAGTCAGTAGCTTCAAACATTTCTGGTATATGAATAACATGATGTTTTTCAATGGCAAAAATCAATGAATATTGTAAATGCACAAACAGTAATTTCTCCGCATTGCAAGGTGCAATTCTGAAATTTTTTGCTTTTTCCTGCTCCTCTTAGCATGATAAAGAAGATTCAAAGAGAGTGAGATGCCAGCTCCTTTCACTCAATCAGTAGCTTCAAACATTTCTGGTATATGAATAACATAATGTTTTTCAATGGCAAAAATCAATGAATATTGTAAATGCACAAACAGTAATTTCTCCGCATTGCAAGGTGCAATTCTGAAATTTTTTGCTTTTTCCTGCTCCTCTTAGCATGATAAAGACGATTCAAAGAGAGTGAGATGCCAGCTCCTTTCATTCAGTCAGTAGCTTCAATCATTTCTGGACGTTTTTCAATGGCAAAAATCAATGAATATTGTAAATGCACAAAGAGTAATTTCTCCGCATTGCAAGGTGCAATTCTGAAATTTTTTGCTTTTTCCTGCTCCTCTTAGCATGATAAAGAAAATTCAGAGTGAGATGCCAGCTGCTTTCATTCAGTCAGTAGCTTCAATCATTTCTGGACGTTTTTCAATGGCAAAAATCAATGAATATTGTAAATGCACAAACAGTAATTTCTCCGCATTGCAAGGTGCAATTCTGAAATTTTTTGCTTTTTCCTGCTCCTCTTAGCATGATAAAGAAGATTCAAAGAGAGTGAGATGCCAGCTCCTTTCGTTCAGTCAGTAGCTTCAATCATTTCTGGACGTTTTTCAAAGGCAAAAATCATTGAATATTGTAAATGCACAAACAGTAATTTCTCCGCATTGCAAGGTGCAATTCTGAAATTTTTTACTTTTTCCTGCTCCTCTTAGCATGATAAAGAAGATTCAAAGAGAGTGAGATGCCAGCTCCTTTTATTCAGTCAGTAGCTTCAATCATTTCTGGTATATGAATAACATGATGTTTTTCAATGGCAAAAATCAATGAATATTGTAAATGCACAAACAGTAATTTCTCCGCATTGCAAGGTGCAATTCTGAAGTTTTTTGCTTTTTCCTGCTCCTCTTAGCATGATAAAGAAGATTCAAAGAGAGTGAGATGCCAGCTCCTTTCATTCAGTCAGTAGCTTCAATCATTTCTGGACGTTTTTCAATGGCAAAAATCATTGAATATTGTAAATGCACAAACAGTAATTTCTCCGCATTGCAAGGTGCAATTCTGAAATTTTTTACTTTTTCCTGCTTCTCTTAGCATGATAAAGAAGATTCAAAGAGAGTGAGATGCCAGCTCCTTTCATTCAGTCAGTAGCTTCAATCATTTCTGGTATATGAATAACATGATGTTTTTCAATGTCAAAAATCAATGAATATTGTAAATGCACAAACAGTAATTTCTCCGCATTGCAAGGTGCAATTCTGAAATTTTTTGCTTTTTCCTGCTCCTCTTAGCATGATAAAGAAGATTCAAAGAGAGTGAGATGCCAGCTCCTTTCATTCAGTCAGTAGCTTCAATCATTTCTGGACGTTTTTCAATGGCAAAAATCAATGAATATTGTAAATGCACAAACAGTAATTTCTCCGCATTGCAAGGTGCAATTCTGAAATTTTTTGCTTTTTCCTGCTCCTCTTAGCATGATAAAGAAAATTCAGAGTGAGATGCCAGCTCCTTTCATTCAGTCAGTAGCTTCAATCATTTCTGGACGTTTTTCAATGGCAAAAATCAATGAATATTGTAAATGCACAAACAGTAATTTCTCCGCATTGCAAGGTGCAATTCTGAAATTTTTTGCTTTTTCCTGCTCCTCTTAGCATGATAAAGAAGATTCAAAGAGAGTGAGATGCCAGCTCCTTTCATTCAGTCAGTAGCTTCAAACATTTCTGGTATATGAATAACATGATGTTTTTCAATGGCAAAAATCAATGAATATTGTAAATGCACAAACAGTAATTTCTCCGCATTGCAAGGTGCAATTCTGAAATTTTTTGCTTTTTCCTGCTCCTCTTAGCATGATAAAGAAGATTCAAAGAGAGTGAGATGCCAGCTCCTTTCGTTCAGTCAGTAGCTTCAATCATTTCTGGACGTTTTTCAAAGGCAAAAATCATTGAATATTGTAAATGCACAAAGAGTAATTTCTCCGCATTGCAAGGTGCAATTCTGAAATTTTTTACTTTTTCCTTCTCCTCTTAGCATGATAAAGAAGATTCAAAGAGAGTGAGATGCCAGCTCCTTTCATTCAGTCAGTAGCTTCAATCATTTCTGGTATATGAATAACATGATGTTTTTCAATGGCAAAAATCAATGAATATTGTAAATGCACAAACAGTAATTTCTCCGCATTGCAAGGTGCAATTCTGAAGTTTTTTGCTTTTTCCTGCTCCTCTTAGCATGATAAAGAAGATTCAAAGAGAGTGAGATGCCAGCTCCTTTCATTCAGTCAGTAGCTTCAATCATTTCTGGACGTTTTTCAATGGCAAAAATCATTGAATATTGTAAATGCACAAACAGTAATTTCTCCGCATTGCAAGGTGCAATACTGAAATTTTTTACTTTTTCCTGCTCCTCTTAGCATGATAAAGAAGATTCAAAGAGAGTGAGATGCCAGCTCCTTTCATTCAGTCAGTAGCTTCAATCATTTCTGGTATATGAATAACATGATGTTTTTCAATGGCAAAAATCAATGAATATTGTAAATGCACAAACAGTAATTTCTCCGCATTGCAAGGTGCAATTCTGAAATTTTTTGCTTTTTCCTGCTCCTCTTAGCATAATAAAGAAGATTCAAAGAAAGTGAGATGCCAGCTCCTTTCATTCAGTCAGTAGCTTCAATCATTTCTGGACGTTTTTCAATGGCAAACATCAATGAATATTGTAAATGCACAAACAGTAATTTCTTCGCATTGCAAGGTGCAATTCTGAAATTTTTTGCTTTTTCCTGCTTCTCTTAGCATGATAAACAAGATTCAAAGAGAGTGAGATGCCAGCTCCTTTCATTCAGTCAGTAGCTTCAATCATTTCTGGACGTTTTTCAATGGCAAAAATCAATGAATATTGTAAATGCACAAACAGTAATTTCTCCGCATTGCAAGGTGCAATTCTGAAATTTTTTACTTTTTCCTGCTCCTCTTAGCATGATAAAGAAGATTCAAAGAGAGTGAGATGCCAGCTCCTTTCATTCAGTCAGTAGCTTCAAACATTCCTGGTATATGAATAACATAATGTTTTTCAATGGCAAAAATCAATGAATATTGTAAATGCACAAACAGTAATTTCTCCGCATTGCAAGGTGCAATTCTGAAATTTTTTGCTTTTTCCTGCTCCTCTTAGCATGATAAAGAAGATTCAAAGAGAGTGAGATGCCAGCTCCTTTCATTCAGTCAGTAGCTTCAATCATTTCTGGACGTTTTTCAATTGCAAAAATCAATGAATATTGTAAATGCACAAACAGTAATTTCTCCGCATTGCAAGGTGCAATTCTGAAATTTTTTGCTTTTTCCTGCTCCTCTTAGCATGATAAAGAAGATTCAAAGAGAGTGAGATGCCAGCTCCTTTCATTCAGTCAGTAGCTTCAAACATTTCTGGTATATGAATAACATGATGTTTTTCAATGGCAAAAATCAATGAATATTGTAAATGCACAAACAGTAATTTCTCCGCATTGCAAGGTGCAATTCTGAAATTTTTTGCTTTTTCCTGCTCCTCTTAGCATGATAAAGAAGATTCAAAGAGAGTGAGATGCCAGCTCCTTTCATTCAGTCAGTAGCATCAATCATTTCTGGTATATGAATAACATGATGTTTTTCAATGGCAAAAATCAATGAATATTGTAAATGCACAAACAGTAATTTCTCCGCATTGCAAGGTGCAATTCTGAAATTTTTTGCTTTTTCCTGCTCCTCTTAGCATGATAAAGAAGATTCAAAGAGAGTGAGATGCCAGCTCCTTTCGTTCAGTCAGTAGCTTCAATCATTTCTGGACGTTTTTCAAAGGCAAAAATCATTGAATATTGTAAATGCACAAACAGCAATTTCTCCGCATTGCAAGGTGCAATTCTGAAATTTTTTACTTTTTCCTGCTCCTCTTAGCATGATAAAGAAGATTCAAAGAGAGTGAGATGCCAGCTCCTTTCATTCAGTCAGTAGCTTCAATCATTTCTGGTATATGAATAACATGATGTTTTTCAATGGCAAAAATCAATGAATATTGTAAATGCACAAACAGTAATTTCTCCGCATTGCAAGGTGCAATTCTGAAATTTTTTGCTTTTTCCTGCTCCTCTTAGCATGATAAAGAAGATTCAAAGAGAGTGAGATGCCAGCTCCTTTCATTCAGTCAGTAGCTTCAATCATTTCTGGACGTTTTTCAATGGCAAAAATCATTGAATATTGTAAATGCACAAACAGTAATTTCTCCGCATTGCAAGGTGCAATTCTGAAATTTTTTACTTTTTCCTGCTCCTCTTAGCATGATAAAGAAGATTCAAAGAGAGTGAGATGCCAGCTCCTTTCATTCAGTCAGTAGCTTCAATCATTTCTGGTATATGAATAACATGATGTTTTTCAATGGAAAAAATCAATGAATATTGTAAATGCACAAACAGTAATTTCTCCGCATTGCAAGGTGCAATTCTGAAATTTTTTGCTTTTTCCTGCTCCTCTTAGCATGATAAAGAAGATTCAAAGAGAGTGAGATGCCAGCTCCTTTCATTCAGTCAGTAGCTTCAATCATTTCTGGACGTTTTTCAATGGCAAAAATCAATGAATATTGTAAATGCACAAACAGTAATTTCTCCGCATTGCAAGGTGCAATTCTGAAATTTTTTGCTTTTTCCTGCTCCTCTTAGCATGATAAACAAGATTAAAAGAGAGTGAGATGCCAGCTCCTTTCATTCAGTCAGTAGCTTCAATCATTTCTGGACGTTTTTCAATGGCAAAAATCAATGAATATTGTAAATGCACAAACAGTAATATCTCCACATTGCAAGGTGCAATTCTGAAATTTTTTGCTTTTTCCTGTTAATCCTAGCATGATAAAGAAGATTCAAAGAGAGTGAGATGCCAGCTCCTTTCATTGAAGTCAGTAGCTTCAAACATTTCTGGTATATGAAAAACATGTTTTTCAATGGCAAAAATCAATGAATATTGTAAATGCACAAACAGTAATATCTCCACATTGCAAGGTGCAATTCTGAAATTTTTTGCTTTTTCCTGCTTATCCTAGCATGATAAAGAAGATTCAAAGAGAGTGAGATGCCAGCTCCTTTCATTCAGTCAGTAGCTTCAAACATTTCTGGTATATGAAAAACATGTTTTTCAATGGCAAAAATCAATGAATATTGTAAATGCACAAACAGTAATATCTCCACATTGCAAGGTGCAATTCTGAAATTTTTTTGCTTTTTCCTGCTAATCCTAGCATGATAAAGAAGATTTAAAGAGAGTGAGATGCCAGCTCCTTTCATTCAGTCAGTAGCTTCAAACATTTCTGGACGTTTTTCAATGGCAAAATCAATGAATATTGTAAATGCACAAACAGTAATATCTCCACATTGCAAGGTGCAATTCTGAAATTTTTTGCTTTTTCCTGTTAATCCTAGCATGATAAAGAAGATTCAAAGACAGTGAGATGCCAGCTCCTTTCATTCAGTCAGTAGCTTCAAACATTTCTGGTATATGAAAAACATGTTTTTCAATGGCAAAAATCAATGAATATTGTAAATGCACAAACAGTAATATCTCCACATTGCAAGGTGCAATTCTGAAATTTTTTGCTTTTTCCTGCTAATCCTAGCATGATAAAGAAGATTCAAAGAGAGTGAGATGCCAGCTCCTTTCATTCAGTCAGTAGCTTCAAACATTTCTGGACGTTTTTCAATGGCAAAAATCAATGAATATTGTAAATGCACAAACAGTAATTTCTCCGCATTGCAAGGTGCAATTCTGAAATTTTTTGCTTTTTCCTGCTCCTCTTAGCATGATAAAGAAGATTCAAAGAGAGTGAGATGCCAGCTCCTTTCATTCAGTCAGTAGCTTCAAACATTTCTGGTATATGAATAACATGATGTTTTTCAATGGCAAAAATCAATGAATATTGTAAATGCACAAACAGTAATTTCTCCGCATTGCAAGGTGCAATTCTGAAATTTTTTGCTTTTTCCTGCTCCTCTTAGCATGATAAAGACGATTCAAAGAGAGTGAGATGCCAGCTCCTTTCATTCAGTCAGTAGCTTCAATCATTTCTGGACGTTTTTCAATGGCAAAAATCAATGAATATTGTAAATGCACAAACAGTAATTTCTCCGCATTGCAAGGTGCAATTCTGAAATTTTTTGCTTTTTCCTGCTCCTCTTAGCATGATAAAGAAAATTCAGAGTGAGATGCCAGCTGCTTTCATTCAGTCAGTAGCTTCAATCATTTCTGGACGTTTTTCAATGGCAAAAATCAATGAATATTGTAAATGCACAAACAGTAATATCTCCACATTGCAAGGTGCAATTCTGAAATTTTTTGCTTTTTCCTGTTAATCCTAGCATGATAAAGAAGATTCAAAGAGAGTGAGATGCCAGCTCCTTTCATTCAGTCAGTAGCTTCAAACATTTCTGGTATATGAAAAACATGTTTTTCAATGGCAAAAATCAATGAATATTGTAAATGCACAAACAGTAATATCTCCACATTGCAAGGTGCAATTCTGAAATTTTTTGCTTTTTCCTGCTAATCCAAGCATGATAAAGAAGATTCAAAGAGAGTGAGATGCCAGCTCCTTTCATTCAGTCAGTAGCTTCAAACATTTCTGGTTTATGAATAACATGATGTTTTTCAATGGCAAAAATCAATGAATATTGTAAATGCACAAACAGTAATTTCTCCGCATTGCAAGGTGCAATTCTGAAATTTTTTGCTTTTTCCTGCTCCTCTTAGCATGATAAAGAAGATTCAAAGAGAGTGAGATGCCAGCTCCTTTCACTCAGTCAGTAGCTTCAAACATTTCTGGTATATGAATAACATAATGTTTTTCAATGGCAAAAATCAATGAATATTGTAAATGCACAAACAGTAATTTCTCCGCATTGCAAGGTGCAATTCTGAAATTTTTTGCTTTTTCCTGCTCCTCTTAGCATGATAAAGACGATTCAAAGAGAGTGAGATGCCAGCTCCTTTCATTCAGTCAGTAGCTTCAATCATTTCTGGACGTTTTTCAATGGCAAAAATCAATGAATATTGTAAATGCACAAAGAGTAATTTCTCCGCATTGCAAGGTGCAATTCTGAAATTTTTTGCTTTTTCCTGCTCCTCTTAGCATGATAAAGAAAATTCAGAGTGAGATGCCAGCTGCTTTCATTCAGTCAGTAGCTTCAATCATTTCTGGACGTTTTTCAATGGCAAAAATCAATGAATATTGTAAATGCACAAACAGTAATTTCTCCGCATTGCAAGGTGCAATTCTGAAATTTTTTGCTTTTTCCTGCTCCTCTTAGCATGATAAAGAAGATTCAAAGAGAGTGAGATGCCAGCTCCTTTCGTTCAGTCAGTAGCTTCAATCATTTCTGGACGTTTTTCAAAGGCAAAAATCATTGAATATTGTAAATGCACAAACAGTAATTTCTCCGCATTGCAAGGTGCAATTCTGAAATTTTTTACTTTTTCCTGCTCCTCTTAGCATGATAAAGAAGATTCAAAGAGAGTGAGATGCCAGCTCCTTTTATTCAGTCAGTAGCTTCAATCATTTCTGGTATATGAATAACATGATGTTTTTCAATGGCAAAAATCAATGAATATTGTAAATGCACAAACAGTAATTTCTCCGCATTGCAAGGTGCAATTCTGAAGTTTTTTGCTTTTTCCTGCTCCTCTTAGCATGATAAAGAAGATTCAAAGAGAGTGAGATGCCAGCTCCTTTCATTCAGTCAGTAGCTTCAATCATTTCTGGACGTTTTTCAATGGCAAAAATCATTGAATATTGTAAATGCACAAACAGTAATTTCTCCGCATTGCAAGGTGCAATTCTGAAATTTTTTACTTTTTCCTGCTTCTCTTAGCATGATAAAGAAGATTCAAAGAGAGTGAGATGCCAGCTCCTTTCATTCAGTCAGTAGCTTCAATCATTTCTGGTATATGAATAACATGATGTTTTTCAATGTCAAAAATCAATGAATATTGTAAATGCACAAACAGTAATTTCTCCGCATTGCAAGGTGCAATTCTGAAATTTTTTGCTTTTTCCTGCTCCTCTTAGCATGATAAAGAAGATTCAAAGAGAGTGAGATGCCAGCTCCTTTCATTCAGTCAGTAGCTTCAATCATTTCTGGACGTTTTTCAATGGCAAAAATCAATGAATATTGTAAATGCACAAACAGTAATTTCTCCGCATTGCAAGGTGCAATTCTGAAATTTTTTGCTTTTTCCTGCTCCTCTTAGCATGATAAAGAAAATTCAGAGTGAGATGCCAGCTCCTTTCATTCAGTCAGTAGCTTCAATCATTTCTGGACGTTTTTCAATGGCAAAAATCAATGAATATTGTAAATGCACAAACAGTAATTTCTCCGCATTGCAAGGTGCAATTCTGAAATTTTTTGCTTTTTCCTGCTCCTCTTAGCATGATAAAGAAGATTCAAAGAGAGTGAGATGCCAGCTCCTTTCATTCAGTCAGTAGCTTCAAACATTTCTGGTATATGAATAACATGATGTTTTTCAATGGCAAAAATCAATGAATATTGTAAATGCACAAACAGTAATTTCTCCGCATTGCAAGGTGCAATTCTGAAATTTTTTGCTTTTTCCTGCTCCTCTTAGCATGATAAAGAAGATTCAAAGAGAGTGAGATGCCAGCTCCTTTCGTTCAGTCAGTAGCTTCAATCATTTCTGGACGTTTTTCAAAGGCAAAAATCATTGAATATTGTAAATGCACAAAGAGTAATTTCTCCGCATTGCAAGGTGCAATTCTGAAATTTTTTACTTTTTCCTGCTCCTCTTAGCATGATAAAGAAGATTCAAAGAGAGTGAGATGCCAGCTCCTTTCATTCAGTCAGTAGCTTCAATCATTTCTGGAATATGAATAACATGATGTTTTTCAATGGCAAAAATCAATGAATATTGTAAATGCACAAACAGTAATTTCTCCGCATTGCAAGGTGCAATTCTGAAGTTTTTTGCTTTTTCCTGCTCCTCTTAGCATGATAAAGAAGATTCAAAGAGAGTGAGATGCCAGCTCCTTTCATTCAGTCAGTAGCTTCAATCATTTCTGGACGTTTTTCAATGGCAAAAATCATTGAATATTGTAAATGCACAAACAGTAATTTCTCCGCATTGCAAGGTGCAATACTGAAATTTTTTACTTTTTCCTGCTCCTCTTAGCATGATAAAGAAGATTCAAAGAGAGTGAGATGCCAGCTCCTTTCATTCAGTCAGTAGCTTCAATCATTTCTGGTATATGAATAACATGATGTTTTTCAATGGCAAAAATCAATGAATATTGTAAATGCACAAACAGTAATTTCTCCGCATTGCAAGGTGCAATTCTGAAATTTTTTGCTTTTTCCTGCTCCTCTTAGCATAATAAAGAAGATTCAAAGAAAGTGAGATGCCAGCTCCTTTCATTCAGTCAGTAGCTTCAATCATTTCTGGACGTTTTTCAATGGCAAACATCAATGAATATTGTAAATGCACAAACAGTAATTTCTTCGCATTGCAAGGTGCAATTCTGAAATTTTTTGCTTTTTCCTGCTTCTCTTAGCATGATAAACAAGATTCAAAGAGAGTGAGATGCCAGCTCCTTTCATTCAGTCAGTAGCTTCAATCATTTCTGGACGTTTTTCAATGGCAAAAATCAATGAATATTGTAAATGCACAAACAGTAATTTCTCCGCATTGCAAGGTGCAATTCTGAAATTTTTTACTTTTTCCTGCTCCTCTTAGCATGATAAAGAAGATTCAAAGAGAGTGAGATGCCAGCTCCTTTCATTCAGTCAGTAGCTTCAAACATTCCTGGTATATGAATAACATAATGTTTTTCAATGGCAAAAATCAATGAATATTGTAAATGCACAAACAGTAATTTCTCCGCATTGCAAGGTGCAATTCTGAAATTTTTTGCTTTTTCCTGCTCCTCTTAGCATGATAAAGAAGATTCAAAGAGAGTGAGATGCCAGCTCCTTTCATTCAGTCAGTAGCTTCAATCATTTCTGGACGTTTTTCAATTGCAAAAATCAATGAATATTGTAAATGCACAAACAGTAATTTCTCCGCATTGCAAGGTGCAATTCTGAAATTTTTTGCTTTTTCCTGCTCCTCTTAGCATGATAAAGAAGATTCAAAGAGAGTGAGATGCCAGCTCCTTTCATTCAGTCAGTAGCTTCAAACATTTCTGGTATATGAATAACATGATGTTTTTCAATGGCAAAAATCAATGAATATTGTAAATGCACAAACAGTAATTTCTCCGCATTGCAAGGTGCAATTCTGAAATTTTTTGCTTTTTCCTGCTCCTCTTAGCATGATAAAGAAGATTCAAAGAGAGTGAGATGCCAGCTCCTTTCATTCAGTCAGTAGCATCAATCATTTCTGGTATATGAATAACATGATGTTTTTCAATGGCAAAAATCAATGAATATTGTAAATGCACAAACAGTAATTTCTCCGCATTGCAAGGTGCAATTCTGAAATTTTTTGCTTTTTCCTGCTCCTCTTAGCATGATAAAGAAGATTCAAAGAGAGTGAGATGCCAGCTCCTTTCGTTCAGTCAGTAGCTTCAATCATTTCTGGACGTTTTTCAAAGGCAAAAATCATTGAATATTGTAAATGCACAAACAGTAATTTCTCCGCATTGCAAGGTGCAATTCTGAAATTTTTTACTTTTTCCTGCTCCTCTTAGCATGATAAAGAAGATTCAAAGAGAGTGAGATGCCAGCTCCTTTCATTCAGTCAGTAGCTTCAATCATTTCTGGTATATGAATAACATGATGTTTTTCAATGGCAAAAATCAATGAATATTGTAAATGCACAAACAGTAATTTCTCCGCATTGCAAGGTGCAATTCTGAAATTTTTTGCTTTTTCCTGCTCCTCTTAGCATGATAAAGAAGATTCAAAGAGAGTGAGATGCCAGCTCCTTTCATTCAGTCAGTAGCTTCAATCATTTCTGGACGTTTTTCAATGGCAAAAATCATTGAATATTGTAAATGCACAAACAGTAATTTCTCCGCATTGCAAGGTGCAATTCTGAAATTTTTTACTTTTTCCTGCTCCTCTTAGCATGATAAAGAAGATTCAAAGAGAGTGAGATGCCAGCTCCTTTCATTCAGTCAGTAGCTTCAATCATTTCTGGTATATGAATAACATGATGTTTTTCAATGGCAAAAATCAATGAATATTGTAAATGCACAAACAGTAATTTCTCCGCATTGCAAGGTGCAATTCTGAAATTTTTTGCTTTTTCCTGCTCCTCTTAGCATGATAAAGAAGATTCAAAGAGAGTGAGATGCCAGCTCCTTTCATTCAGTCAGTAGCTTCAATCATTTCTGGACGTTTTTCAATGGCAAAAATCAATGAATATTGTAAATGCACAAACAGTAATTTCTCCGCATTGCAAGGTGCAATTCTGAAATTTTTTGCTTTTTCCTGCTCCTCTTAGCATGATAAACAAGATTAAAAGAGAGTGAGATGCCAGCTCCTTTCATTCAGTCAGTAGCTTCAATCATTTCTGGACGTTTTTCAATGGCAAAAATCAATGAATATTGTAAATGCACAAACAGTAATTTCTCCGCATTGCAAGGTGCAATTCTGAAATTTTTTGCTTTTTCCTGCTCCTCTTAGCATGATAAAGAAGATTCAAAGAGAGTGAGATGCCAGCTCCTTTCATTCAGTCAGTAGCTTCAAACATTCCTGGTATATGAATAACATGATGTTTTTCAATGGCAAAAATCAATGAATATTGTAAATGCACAAACAGTAATTTCTCCGCATTGCAAGGTGCAATTCTGAAATTTTTTGCTTTTTCCTGCTCCTCTTAGCATGATAAAGAAGATTCAAAGAGAGTGAGATGCCAGCTCCTTTCATTCAGTCAGTAGCATCAATCATTTCTGGTATATGAATAACATGATGTTTTTCAATGGCAAAAATCAATGAATATTGTAAATGCACAAACAGTAATTTCTCCGCATTGCAAGGTGCAATTCTGAAATTTTTTGCTTTTTCCTGCTCCTCTTAGCATGATAAAGAAGATTCAAAGAGAGTGAGATGCCAGCTCCTTTCGTTCAGTCAGTAGCTTCAATCATTTCTGGACGTTTTTCAAAGGCAAAAATCATTGAATATTGTAAATGCACAAACAGTAATTTCTCCGCATTGCAAGGTGCAATTCTGAAATTTTTTACTTTTTCCTGCTCCTCTTAGCATGATAAAGAAGATTCAAAGAGAGTGAGATGCCAGCTCCTTTCATTCAGTCAGTAGCTTCAATCATTTCTGGTATATGAATAACATGATGTTTTTCAATGGCAAAAATCAATGAATATTGTAAATGCACAAACAGTAATTTCTCCGCATTGCAAGGTGCAATTCTGAAATTTTTTGCTTTTTCCTGCTCCTCTTAGCATGATAAAGAAGATTCAAAGAGAGTGAGATGCCAGCTCCTTTCATTCAGTCAGTAGCTTCAATCATTTCTGGACGTTTTTCAATGGCAAAAATCAATGAATATTGTAAATGCACAAACAGTAATTTCTCCGCATTGCAAGGTGCAATTCTGAAATTTTTTGCTTTTTCCTGCTCCTCTTAGCATGATAAAGAAAATTCAGAGTGAGATGCCAGCTGCTTTCATTCAGTCAGTAGCTTCAATCATTTCTGGACGTTTTTCAATGGCAAAAATCAATGAATATTGTAAATGCACAAACAGTAATATCTCCACATTGCAAGGTGCAATTCTGAAATTTTTTGCTTTTTCCTGTTAATCCTAGCATGATAAAGAAGATTCAAAGAGAGTGAGATGCCAGCTCTTTTCATTCAGTCAGCAGCTTCAAACATTTCTGGTATATGAAAAACATGTTTTTCAATGGCAAAAATCAATGAATATTGTAAATGCACAAACAGTAATATCTCCACATTGCAAGGTGCAATTCTGAAATTTTTTGCTTTTTCCTGCTAATCCAAGCATGATAAAGAAGATTCAAAGAGAGTGAGATGCCAGCTCCTTTCATTCAGTCAGTAGCTTCAAACATTTCTGGTTTATGAATAACATGATGTTTTTCAATGGCAAAAATCAATGAATATTGTAAATGCACAAACAGTAATTTCTCCGCATTGCAAGGTGCAATTCTGAAATTTTTTGCTTTTTCCTGCTCCTCTTAGCATGATAAAGAAGATTCAAAGAGAGTGAGATGCCAGCTCCTTTCACTCAGTCAGTAGCTTCAAACATTTCTGGTATATGAATAACATAATGTTTTTCAATGGCAAAAATCAATGAATATTGTAAATGCACAAACAGTAATTTCTCCGCATTGCAAGGTGCAATTCTGAAATTTTTTGCTTTTTCCTGCTCCTCTTAGCATGATAAAGACGATTCAAAGAGAGTGAGATGCCAGCTCCTTTCATTCAGTCAGTAGCTTCAATCATTTCTGGACGTTTTTCAATGGCAAAAATCAATGAATATTGTAAATGCACAAAGAGTAATTTCTCCGCATTGCAAGGTGCAATTCTGAAATTTTTTGCTTTTTCCTGCTCCTCTTAGCATGATAAAGAAAATTCAGAGTGAGATGCCAGCTGCTTTCATTCAGTCAGTAGCTTCAATCATTTCTGGACGTTTTTCAATGGCAAAAATCAATGAATATTGTAAATGCACAAACAGTAATTTCTCCGCATTGCAAGGTGCAATTCTGAAATTTTTTGCTTTTTCCTGCTCCTCTTAGCATGATAAAGAAGATTCAAAGAGAGTGAGATGCCAGCTCCTTTCGTTCAGTCAGTAGCTTCAATCATTTCTGGACGTTTTTCAAAGGCAAAAATCATTGAATATTGTAAATGCACAAACAGTAATTTCTCCGCATTGCAAGGTGCAATTCTGAAATTTTTTACTTTTTCCTGCTCCTCTTAGCATGATAAAGAAGATTCAAAGAGAGTGAGATGCCAGCTCCTTTTATTCAGTCAGTAGCTTCAATCATTTCTGGTATATGAATAACATGATGTTTTTCAATGGCAAAAATCAATGAATATTGTAAATGCACAAACAGTAATTTCTCCGCATTGCAAGGTGCAATTCTGAAGTTTTTTGCTTTTTCCTGCTCCTCTTAGCATGATAAAGAAGATTCAAAGAGAGTGAGATGCCAGCTCCTTTCATTCAGTCAGTAGCTTCAATCATTTCTGGACGTTTTTCAATGGCAAAAATCATTGAATATTGTAAATGCACAAACAGTAATTTCTCCGCATTGCAAGGTGCAATTCTGAAATTTTTTACTTTTTCCTGCTTCTCTTAGCATGATAAAGAAGATTCAAAGAGAGTGAGATGCCAGCTCCTTTCATTCAGTCAGTAGCTTCAATCATTTCTGGTATATGAATAACATGATGTTTTTCAATGTCAAAAATCAATGAATATTGTAAATGCACAAACAGTAATTTCTCCGCATTGCAAGGTGCAATTCTGAAATTTTTTGCTTTTTCCTGCTCCTCTTAGCATGATAAAGAAGATTCAAAGAGAGTGAGATGCCAGCTCCTTTCATTCAGTCAGTAGCTTCAATCATTTCTGGACGTTTTTCAATGGCAAAAATCAATGAATATTGTAAATGCACAAACAGTAATTTCTCCGCATTGCAAGGTGCAATTCTGAAATTTTTTGCTTTTTCCTGCTCCTCTTAGCATGATAAAGAAAATTCAGAGTGAGATGCCAGCTCCTTTCATTCAGTCAGTAGCTTCAATCATTTCTGGACGTTTTTCAATGGCAAAAATCAATGAATATTGTAAATGCACAAACAGTAATTTCTCCGCATTGCAAGGTGCAATTCTGAAATTTTTTGCTTTTTCCTGCTCCTCTTAGCATGATAAAGAAGATTCAAAGAGAGTGAGATGCCAGCTCCTTTCATTCAGTCAGTAGCTTCAAACATTTCTGGTATATGAATAACATGATGTTTTTCAATGGCAAAAATCAATGAATATTGTAAATGCACAAACAGTAATTTCTCCGCATTGCAAGGTGCAATTCTGAAATTTTTTGCTTTTTCCTGCTCCTCTTAGCATGATAAAGAAGATTCAAAGAGAGTGAGATGCCAGCTCCTTTCGTTCAGTCAGTAGCTTCAATCATTTCTGGACGTTTTTCAAAGGCAAAAATCATTGAATATTGTAAATGCACAAAGAGTAATTTCTCCGCATTGCAAGGTGCAATTCTGAAATTTTTTACTTTTTCCTGCTCCTCTTAGCATGATAAAGAAGATTCAAAGAGAGTGAGATGCCAGCTCCTTTCATTCAGTCAGTAGCTTCAATCATTTCTGGAATATGAATAACATGATGTTTTTCAATGGCAAAAATCAATGAATATTGTAAATGCACAAACAGTAATTTCTCCGCATTGCAAGGTGCAATTCTGAAGTTTTTTGCTTTTTCCTGCTCCTCTTAGCATGATAAAGAAGATTCAAAGAGAGTGAGATGCCAGCTCCTTTCATTCAGTCAGTAGCTTCAATCATTTCTGGACGTTTTTCAATGGCAAAAATCATTGAATATTGTAAATGCACAAACAGTAATTTCTCCGCATTGCAAGGTGCAATACTGAAATTTTTTACTTTTTCCTGCTCCTCTTAGCATGATAAAGAAGATTCAAAGAGAGTGAGATGCCAGCTCCTTTCATTCAGTCAGTAGCTTCAATCATTTCTGGTATATGAATAACATGATGTTTTTCAATGGCAAAAATCAATGAATATTGTAAATGCACAAACAGTAATTTCTCCGCATTGCAAGGTGCAATTCTGAAATTTTTTGCTTTTTCCTGCTCCTCTTAGCATAATAAAGAAGATTCAAAGAAAGTGAGATGCCAGCTCCTTTCATTCAGTCAGTAGCTTCAATCATTTCTGGACGTTTTTCAATGGCAAACATCAATGAATATTGTAAATGCACAAACAGTAATTTCTTCGCATTGCAAGGTGCAATTCTGAAATTTTTTGCTTTTTCCTGCTTCTCTTAGCATGATAAACAAGATTCAAAGAGAGTGAGATGCCAGCTCCTTTCATTCAGTCAGTAGCTTCAATCATTTCTGGACGTTTTTCAATGGCAAAAATCAATGAATATTGTAAATGCACAAACAGTAATTTCTCCGCATTGCAAGGTGCAATTCTGAAATTTTTTACTTTTTCCTGCTCCTCTTAGCATGATAAAGAAGATTCAAAGAGAGTGAGATGCCAGCTCCTTTCATTCAGTCAGTAGCTTCAAACATTCCTGGTATATGAATAACATAATGTTTTTCAATGGCAAAAATCAATGAATATTGTAAATGCACAAACAGTAATTTCTCCGCATTGCAAGGTGCAATTCTGAAATTTTTTGCTTTTTCCTGCTCCTCTTAGCATGATAAAGAAGATTCAAAGAGAGTGAGATGCCAGCTCCTTTCATTCAGTCAGTAGCTTCAATCATTTCTGGACGTTTTTCAATTGCAAAAATCAATGAATATTGTAAATGCACAAACAGTAATTTCTCCGCATTGCAAGGTGCAATTCTGAAATTTTTTGCTTTTTCCTGCTCCTCTTAGCATGATAAAGAAGATTCAAAGAGAGTGAGATGCCAGCTCCTTTCATTCAGTCAGTAGCTTCAAACATTTCTGGTATATGAATAACATGATGTTTTTCAATGGCAAAAATCAATGAATATTGTAAATGCACAAACAGTAATTTCTCCGCATTGCAAGGTGCAATTCTGAAATTTTTTGCTTTTTCCTGCTCCTCTTAGCATGATAAAGAAGATTCAAAGAGAGTGAGATGCCAGCTCCTTTCATTCAGTCAGTAGCATCAATCATTTCTGGTATATGAATAACATGATGTTTTTCAATGGCAAAAATCAATGAATATTGTAAATGCACAAACAGTAATTTCTCCGCATTGCAAGGTGCAATTCTGAAATTTTTTGCTTTTTCCTGCTCCTCTTAGCATGATGAAGAAGATTCAAAGAGAGTGAGATGCCAGCTCCTTTCGTTCAGTCAGTAGCTTCAATCATTTCTGGACGTTTTTCAAAGGCAAAAATCATTGAATATTGTAAATGCACAAACAGTAATTTCTCCGCATTGCAAGGTGCAATTCTGAAATTTTTTACTTTTTCCTGCTCCTCTTAGCATGATAAAGAAGATTCAAAGAGAGTGAGATGCCAGCTCCTTTCATTCAGTCAGTAGCTTCAATCATTTCTGGTATATGAATAACATGATGTTTTTCAATGGCAAAAATCAATGAATATTGTAAATGCACAAACAGTAATTTCTCCGCATTGCAAGGTGCAATTCTGAAATTTTTTGCTTTTTCCTGCTCCTCTTAGCATGATAAAGAAGATTCAAAGAGAGTGAGATGCCAGCTCCTTTCATTCAGTCAGTAGCTTCAATTATTTCTGGACGTTTTTCAATGGCAAAAATCATTGAATATTGTAAATGCACAAACAGTAATTTCTCCGCATTGCAAGGTGCAATTCTGAAATTTTTTACTTTTTCCTGCTCCTCTTAGCATGATAAAGAAGATTCAAAGAGAGTGAGATGCCAGCTCCTTTCATTCAGTCAGTAGCTTCAATCATTTCTGGTATATGAATAACATGATGTTTTTCAATGGCAAAAATCAATGAATATTGTAAATGCACAAACAGTAATTTCTCCGCATTGCAAGGTGCAATTCTGAAATTTTTTGCTTTTTCCTGCTCCTCTTAGCATGATAAAGAAGATTCAAAGAGAGTGAGATGCCAGCTCCTTTCATTCAGTCAGTAGCTTCAATCATTTCTGGACGTTTTTCAATGGCAAAAATCAATGAATATTGTAAATGCACAAACAGTAATTTCTCCGCATTGCAAGGTGCAATTCTGAAATTTTTTGCTTTTTCCTGCTCCTCTTAGCATGATAAACAAGATTAAAAGAGAGTGAGATGCCAGCTCCTTTCATTCAGTCAGTAGCTTCAATCATTTCTGGACGTTTTTCAATGGCAAAAATCAATGAATATTGTAAATGCACAAACAGTAATTTCTCCGCATTGCAAGGTGCAATTCTGAAATTTTTTGCTTTTTCCTGCTCCTCTTAGCATGATAAAGAAGATTCAAAGAGAGTGAGATGCCAGCTCCTTTCATTCAGTCAGTAGCTTCAAACATTCCTGGTATATGAATAACATGATGTTTTTCAATGGCAAAAATCAATGAATATTGTAAATGCACAAACAGTAATTTCTCCGCATTGCAAGGTGCAATTCTGAAATTTTTTGCTTTTTCCTGCTCCTCTTAGCATGATAAAGAAGATTCAAAGAGAGTGAGATGCCAGCTCCTTTCATTCAGTCAGTAGCATCAATCATTTCTGGTATATGAATAACATGATGTTTTTCAATGGCAAAAATCAATGAATATTGTAAATGCACAAACAGTAATTTCTCCGCATTGCAAGGTGCAATTCTGAAATTTTTTGCTTTTTCCTGCTCCTCTTAGCATGATAAAGAAGATTCAAAGAGAGTGAGATGCCAGCTCCTTTCGTTCAGTCAGTAGCTTCAATCATTTCTGGACGTTTTTCAAAGGCAAAAATCATTGAATATTGTAAATGCACAAACAGTAATTTCTCCGCATTGCAAGGTGCAATTCTGAAATTTTTTACTTTTTCCTGCTCCTCTTAGCATGATAAAGAAGATTCAAAGAGAGTGAGATGCCAGCTCCTTTCATTCAGTCAGTAGATTCAATCATTTCTGGTATATGAATAACATGATGTTTTTCAATGGCAAAAATCAATGAATATTGTAAATGCACAAACAGTAATTTCTCCGCATTGCAAGGTGCAATTCTGAAATTTTTTGCTTTTTCCTGCTCCTCTTAGCATGATAAAGAAGATTCAAAGAGAGTGAGATGCCAGCTCCTTTCATTCAGTCAGTAGCTTCAATCATTTCTGGACGTTTTTCAATGGCAAAAATCATTGAATATTGTAAATGCACAAACAGTAATTTCTCCGCATTGCAAGGTGCAATTCTGAAATTTTTTACTTTTTCCTGCTCCTCTTAGCATGATAAAGAAGATTCAAAGAGAGTGAGATGCCAGCTCCTTTCATTCAGTCAGTAGCTTCAATCATTTCTGGTATATGAATAACATGATGTTTTTCAATGGCAAAAATCAATGAATATTGTAAATGCACAAACAGTAATTTCTCCGCATTGCAAGGTGCAATTCTGAAATTTTTTGCTTTTTCCTGCTCCTCTTAGCATGATAAAGAAGATTCAAAGAGAGTGAGATGCCAGCTCCTTTCATTCAGTCAGTAGCTTCAATCATTTCTGGACGTTTTTCAATGGCAAAAATCAATGAATATTGTAAATGCACAAACAGTAATTTCTCCGCATTGCAAGGTGCAATTCTGAAATTTTTTGCTTTTTCCTGCTCCTCTTAGCATGATAAGCAAGATTAAAAGAGAGTGAGATGCCAGCTCCTTTCATTCAGTCAGTAGCTTCAATCATTTCTGGACGTTTTTCAATGGCAAAAATCAATGAATATTGTAAATGCACAAACAGTAATTTCTCCGCATTGCAAGGTGCAATTCTGAAATTTTTTGCTTTTTCCTGCTCCTCTTAGCATGATAAAGAAGATTCAAAGAGAGTGAGATGCCAGCTCCTTTCATTCAGTCAGTAGCTTCAAACATTCCTGGTATATGAATAACATGATGTTTTTCAATGGCAAAAATCAATGAATATTGTAAATGCACAAACAGTAATTTCTCCGCATTGCAAGGTGCAATTCTGAAATTTTTTGCTTTTTCCTGCTCCTCTTAGCATGATAAAGAAGATTCAAAGAGAGTGAGATGCCAGCTCCTTTCATTCAGTCAGTAGCTTCAATCATTTCTGGACGTTTTTCAATTGCAAAAATCAATGAATATTGTAAATGCACAAACAGTAATTTCTCCGCATTGCAAGGTGCAACTCTGAAATTTTTTGCTTTTTCCTGCTCCTCTTAGCATGATAAAGAAGATTCAAAGAGAGTGAGATGCCAGCTCCTTTCATTCAGTCAGTAGCTTCAATCATTTCTGGACGTTTTTCAATGGCAAACATCAATGAATATTGTAAATGCACAAACAGTAATTTCTTCGCATTGCAAGGTGCAATTCTGAAATTTTTTGCTTTTTCCTGCTTCTCTTAGCATGATAAACAAGATTCAAAGAGAGTGAGATGCCAGCTCCTTTCATTCAGTCAGTAGCTTCAATCATTTCTGGACGTTTTTCAATGGCAAAAATCAATGAATATTGTAAATGCACAAACAGTAATTTCTCCGCATTGCAAGGTGCAATTCTGAAATTTTTTACTTTTTCCTGCTCCTCTTAGCATGATAAAGAAGATTCAAAGAGAGTGAGATGCCAGCTCCTTTCATTCAGTCAGTAGCTTCAAACATTCCTGGTATATGAATAACATAATGGTTTTCAATGGCAAAAATCAATGAATATTGTAAATGCACAAACAGTAATTTCTCCGCATTGCAAGGTGCAATTCTGAAATTTTTTGCTTTTTCCTGCTCCTCTTAGCATGATAAAGAAGATTCAAAGAGAGTGAGATGCCAGCTCCTTTCATTCAGTCAGTAGCTTCAATCATTTCTGGACGTTTTTCAATTGCAAAAATCAATGAATATTGTAAATGCACAAACAGTAATTTCTCCGCATTGCAAGGTGCAATTCTGAAATTTTTTGCTTTTTCCTGCTCCTCTTAGCATGATAAAGAAGATTCAAAGAGAGTGAGATGCCAGCTCCTTTCATTCAGTCAGTAGCTTCAAACATTTCTGGTATATGAATAACATGATGTTTTTCAATGGCAAAAATCAATGAATATTGTAAATGCACAAACAGTAATTTCTCCGCATTGCAAGGTGCAATTCTGAAATTTTTTGCTTTTTCCTGCTCCTCTTAGCATGATAAAGAAGATTCAAAGAGAGTGAGATGCCAGCTCCTTTCATTCAGTCAGTAGCATCAATCATTTCTGGTATATGAATAACATGATGTTTTTCAATGGCAAAAATCAATGAATATTGTAAATGCACAAACAGTAATTTCTCCGCATTGCAAGGTGCAATTCTGAAATTTTTTGCTTTTTCCTGCTCCTCTTAGCATGATAAAGAAGATTCAAAGAGAGTGAGATGCCAGCTCCTTTCGTTCAGTCAGTAGCTTCAATCATTTCTGGACGTTTTTCAAAGGCAAAAAGCATTGAATATTGTAAATGCACAAACAGTAATTTCTCCGCATTGCAAGGTGCAATTCTGAAATTTTTTACTTTTTCCTGCTCCTCTTAGCATGATAAAGAAGATTCAAAGAGAGTGAGATGCCAGCTCCTTTCATTCAGTCAGTAGCTTCAATCATTTCTGGTATATGAATAACATGATGTTTTTCAATGGCAAAAATCAATGAATATTGTAAATGCACAAACAGTAATTTCTCCGCATTGCAAGGTGCAATTCTGAAATTTTTTGCTTTTTCCTGCTCCTCTTAGCATGATAAAGAAGATTCAAAGAGAGTGAGATGCCAGCTCCTTTCATTCAGTCAGTAGCTTCAATCATTTCTGGACGTTTTTCAATGGCAAAAATCATTGAATATTGTAAATGCACAAACAGTAATTTCTCCGCATTGCAAGGTGCAATTCTGAAATTTTTTACTTTTTCCTGCTCCTCTTAGCATGATAAAGAAGATTCAAAGAGAGTGAGATGCCAGCTCCTTTCATTCAGTCAGTAGCTTCAAACATTCCTGGTATATGAATAACATAATGTTTTTCAATGGCAAAAATCAATGAATATTGTAAATGCACAAACAGTAATTTCTCCGCATTGCAAGGTGCAATTCTGAAATTTTTTGCTTTTTCCTGCTCCTCTTAGCATGATAAAGAAGATTCAAAGAGAGTGAGATGCCAGCTCCTTTCATTCAGTCAGTAGCTTCAATCATTTCTGGACGTTTTTCAATTGCAAAAATCAATGAATATTGTAAATGCACAAACAGTAATTTCTCCGCATTGCAAGGTGCAATTCTGAAATTTTTTGCTTTTTCCTGCTCCTCTTAGCATGATAAAGAAGATTCAAAGAGAGTGAGATGCCAGCTCCTTTCATTCAGTCAGTAGCTTCAAACATTTCTGGTATATGAATAA
Source organism: Phyllobates terribilis (assembly GCF_046119375.1). NCBI lineage: Eukaryota > Metazoa > Chordata > Amphibia > Anura > Dendrobatidae > Phyllobates > Phyllobates terribilis. Next base: position 39,535 of record NW_027364717.1, read on the forward strand.
CATGATGTTTTTCAATGGCAAAAATCAATGAATATTGTAAATGCACAAACAGTAATTTCTCCGCATTGCAAGGTGCAATTCTGAAATTTTTTGCTTTTTCCTGCTCCTCTTAGCATGATAAAGAAGATTCAAAGAGAGTGAGATGCCAGCTCCTTTCATTCAGTCAGTAGCATCAATCATTTCTGGTATATGAATAACATGATGTTTTTCAATGGCAAAAATCAATGAATATTGTAAATGCACAAACAGTAATTTCTCCGCATTGCAAGGTGCAATTCTGAAATTTTTTGCTTTTTCCTGCTCCTCTTAGCATGATAAAGAAGATTCAAAGAGAGTGAGATGCCAGCTCCTTTCGTTCAGTCAGTAGCTTCAATCATTTCTGGACGTTTTTCAAAGGCAAAAATCATTGAATATTGTAAATGCACAAACAGTAATTTCTCCGCATTGCAAGGTGCAATTCTGAAATTTTTTACTTTTTCCTGCTCCTCTTAGCATGATAAAGAAGATTCAAAGAGAGTGAGATGCCAGCTCCTTTCATTCAGTCAGTAGCTTCAATCATTTCTGGTATATGAATAACATGATGTTTTTCAATGGCAAAAATCAATGAATATTGTAAATGCACAAACAGTAATTTCTCCGCATTGCAAGGTGCAATTCTGAAATTTTTTGCTTTTTCCTGCTCCTATTAGCATGATAAAGAAGATTCAAAGAGAGTGAGATGCCAGCTCCTTTCATTCAGTCAGTAGCTTCAATCATTTCTGGACGTTTTTCAATGGCAAAAATCATTGAATATTGTAAATGCACAAACAGTAATTTCTCCGCATTGCAAGGTGCAATTCTGAAATTTTTTACTTTTTCCTGCTCCTCTTAGCATGATAAAGAAGATTCAAAGAGAGTGAGATGCCAGCTCCTTTCATTCAGTCAGTAGCTTCAATCATTTCTGGTATATGAATAACATGATGTTTTTCAATGGCAAAAATCAATGAATATTGTAAATGCACAAACAGTAATTTCTCCGCATTGCAAGGTGCAATTCTGAAATTTTTTGCTTTTTCCTGCTCCTCTTAGCATGATAAAGAAGATTCAAAGAGAGTGAGATGCCAGCTCCTTTCATTCAGTCAGTAGCTTCAATCATTTCTGGACGTTTTTCAATGGCAAAAATCAATGAATATTGTAAATGCACAAACAGTAATTTCTCCGCATTGCAAGGTGCAATTCTGAAATTTTTTGCTTTTTCCTGCTCCTCTTAGCATGATAAACAAGATTAAAAGAGAGTGAGATGCCAGCTCCTTTCATTCAGTCAGTAGCTTCAATCATTTCTGGACGTTTTTCAATGGCAAAAATCAATGAATATTGTAAATGCACAAACAGTAATTTCTCCGCATTGCAAGGTGCAATTCTGAAATTTTTTGCTTTTTCCTGCTCCTCTTAGCATGATAAAGAAGATTCAAAGAGAGTGAGATGCCAGCTCCTTTCATTCAGTCAGTAGCTTCAAACATTCCTGGTATATGAATAACATGATGTTTTTCAATGGCATAAATCAATGAATATTGTAAATGCACAAACAGTAATTTCTCCGCATTGCAAGGTGCAATTCTGAAATTTTTTGCTTTTTCCTGCTCCTCTTAGCATGATAAAGAAGATTCAAAGAGAGTGAGATGCCAGCTCCTTTCATTCAGTCAGTAGCTTCAATCATTTCTGGACGTTTTTCAATGGCAAAAATCATTGAATATTGTAAATGCACAAACAGTAATTTCTCCGCATTGCAAGGTGCAATTCTGAAATTTTTTACTTTTTCCTGCTCCTCTTAGCATGATAAAGAAGATTCAAAGAGAGTGAGATGCCAGCTCCTTTCATTCAGTCAGTAGCTTCAATCATTTCTGGTATATGAATAACATGATGTTTTTCAATGGCAAAAATCAATGAATATTGTAAATGCACAAACAGTAATTTCTCCGCATTGCAAGGTGCAATTCTGAAATTTTTTGCTTTTTCCTGCTCCTCTTAGCATGATAAAGAAGATTCAAAGAGAGTGAGATGCCAGCTCCTTTCATTCAGTCAGTAGCTTCAATCATTTCTGGACGTTTTTCAATGGCAAAAATCAATGAATATTGTAAATGCACAAACAGTAATTTCTCCGCATTGCAAGGTGCAATTCTGAAATTTTTTGCTTTTTCCTGCTCCTCTTAGCATGATAAACAAGATTAAAAGAGAGTGAGATGCCAGCTCCTTTCATTCAGTCAGTAGCTTCAATCATTTCTGGACGTTTTTCAATGGCAAAAATCAATGAATATTGTAAATGCACAAACAGTAATTTCTCCGCATTGCAAGGTGCAATTCTGAAATTTTTTGCTTTTTCCTGCTCCTCTTAGCATGATAAAGAAGATTCAAAGAGAGTGAGATGCCAGCTCCTTTCATTCAGTCAGTAGCTTCAAACATTCCTGGTATATGAATAACATGATGTTTTTCAATGGCAAAAATCAATGAATATTGTAAATGCACAAACAGTAATTTCTCCGCATTGCAAGGTGCAATTCTGAAATTTTTTGCTTTTTCCTGCTCCTCTTAGCATGATAAAGAAGATTCAAAGAGAGTGAGATGCCAGCTCCTTTCATTCAGTCAGTAGCTTCAATCATTTCTGGACGTTTTTCAATTGCAAAAATCAATGAATATTGTAAATGCACAAACAGTAATTTCTCCGCATTGCAAGGTGCAACTCTGAAATTTTTTGCTTTTTCCTGCTCCTCTTAGCATGATAAAGAAGATTCAAAGAGAGTGAGATGCCAGCTCCTTTCATTCAGTCAGTAGCTTCAATCATTTCTGGTATATGAATAACGTGATGTTTTTCAATGGCAAAAATCAATGAATATTGTAAATGCACAAACAGTAATTTCTCCGCATTGCAAGGTGCAATTCTGAAATTTTTTGCTTTTTCCTGCTCCTCTTAGCATGATAAAGAAGATTCAAAGAGAGTGAGATGCCAGCTCCTTTCGTTCAGTCAGTAGCTTCAATCATTTCTGGACGTTTTTCAAAGGCAAAAATCATTGAATATTGTAAATGCACAAACAGTAATTTCTCCGCATTGCAAGGTGCAATTCTGAAATTTTTTACTTTTTCCTGCTCCTCTTAGCATGATAAAGAAGATTCAAAGAGAGTGAGATGCCAGCTCCTTTCATTCAGTCAGTAGCTTCAATCATTTCTGGTATATGAATAACATGATGTTTTTCAATGGCAAAAATCAATGAATATTGTAAATGCACAAACAGTAATTTCTCCGCATTGCAAGGTGCAATTCTGAAATTTTTTGCTTTTTCCTGCTCCTATTAGCATGATAAAGAAGATTCAAAGAGAGTGAGATGCCAGCTCCTTTCATTCAGTCAGTAGCTTCAATCATTTCTGGACGTTTTTCAATGGCAAAAATCATTGAATATTGTAAATGCACAAACAGTAATTTCTCCGCATTGCAAGGTGCAATTCTGAAATTTTTTACTTTTTCCTGCTCCTCTTAGCATGATAAAGAAGATTCAAAGAGAGTGAGATGCCAGCTCCTTTCATTCAGTCAGTAGCTTCAATCATTTCTGGTATATGAATAACATGATGTTTTTCAATGGCAAAAATCAATGAATATTGTAAATGCACAAACAGTAATTTCTCCGCATTGCAAGGTGCAATTCTGAAATTTTTTGCTTTTTCCTGCTCCTCTTAGCATGATAAAGAAGATTCAAAGAGAGTGAGATGCCAGCTCCTTTCATTCAGTCAGTAGCTTCAATCATTTCTGGACGTTTTTCAATGGCAAAAATCAATGAATATTGTAAATGCACAAACAGTAATTTCTCCGCATTGCAAGGTGCAATTCTGAAATTTTTTGCTTTTTCCTGCTCCTCTTAGCATGATAAACAAGATTAAAAGAGAGTGAGATGCCAGCTCCTTTCATTCAGTCAGTAGCTTCAATCATTTCTGGACGTTTTTCAATGGCAAAAATCAATGAATATTGTAAATGCACAAACAGTAATTTCTCCGCATTGCAAGGTGCAATTCTGAAATTTTTTGCTTTTTCCTGCTCCTCTTAGCATGATAAAGAAGATTCAAAGAGAGTGAGATGCCAGCTCCTTTCATTCAGTCAGTAGCTTCAAACATTCCTGGTATATGAATAACATGATGTTTTTCAATGGCATAAATCAATGAATATTGTAAATGCACAAACAGTAATTTCTCCGCATTGCAAGGTGCAATTCTGAAATTTTTTGCTTTTTCCTGCTCCTCTTAGCATGATAAAGAAGATTCAAAGAGAGTGAGATGCCAGCTCCTTTCATTCAGTCAGTAGCTTCAATCATTTCTGGACGTTTTTCAATGGCAAAAATCATTGAATATTGTAAATGCACAAACAGTAATTTCTCCGCATTGCAAGGTGCAATTCTGAAATTTTTTACTTTTTCCTGCTCCTCTTAGCATGATAAAGAAGATTCAAAGAGAGTGAGATGCCAGCTCCTTTCATTCAGTCAGTAGCTTCAATCATTTCTGGTATATGAATAACATGATGTTTTTCAATGGCAAAAATCAATGAATATTGTAAATGCACAAACAGTAATTTCTCCGCATTGCAAGGTGCAATTCTGAAATTTTTTGCTTTTTCCTGCTCCTCTTAGCATGATAAAGAAGATTCAAAGAGAGTGAGATGCCAGCTCCTTTCATTCAGTCAGTAGCTTCAATCATTTCTGGACGTTTTTCAATGGCAAAAATCAATGAATATTGTAAATGCACAAACAGTAATTTCTCCGCATTGCAAGGTGCAATTCTGAAATTTTTTGCTTTTTCCTGCTCCTCTTAGCATGATAAACAAGATTAAAAGAGAGTGAGATGCCAGCTCCTTTCATTCAGTCAGTAGCTTCAATCATTTCTGGACGTTTTTCAATGGCAAAAATCAATGAATATTGTAAATGCACAAACAGTAATTTCTCCGCATTGCAAGGTGCAATTCTGAAATTTTTTGCTTTTTCCTGCTCCTCTTAGCATGATAAAGAAGATTCAAAGAGAGTGAGATGCCAGCTCCTTTCATTCAGTCAGTAGCTTCAAACATTCCTGGTATATGAATAACATGATGTTTTTCAATGGCAAAAATCAATGAATATTGTAAATGCACAAACAGTAATTTCTCCGCATTGCAAGGTGCAATTCTGAAATTTTTTGCTTTTTCCTGCTCCTCTTAGCATGATAAAGAAGATTCAAAGAGAGTGAGATGCCAGCTCCTTTCATTCAGTCAGTAGCTTCAATCATTTCTGGACGTTTTTCAATTGCAAAAATCAATGAATATTGTAAATGCACAAACAGTAATTTCTCCGCATTGCAAGGTGCAACTCTGAAATTTTTTGCTTTTTCCTGCTCCTCTTAGCATGATAAAGAAGATTCAAAGAGAGTGAGATGCCAGCTCCTTTCATTCAGTCAGTAGCTTCAATCATTTCTGGTATATGAATAACGTGATGTTTTTCAATGGCAAAAATCAATGAATATTGTAAATGCACAAACAGTAATTTCTCCGCATTGCAAGGTGCAATTCTGAAATTTTTTGCTTTTTCCTGCTCCTCTTAGCATGATAAAGAAGATTCAAAGAGAGTGAGATGCCAGCTCCTTTCATTCAGTCAGTAGCTTCAAACATTTCTGGTATATGAATAACATGATGTTTTTCAATGGCAAAAATCAATGAATATTGTAAATGCACAAACAGTAATTTCTCCGCATTGCAAGGTGCAATTCTGAAATTTTTTGCTTTTTCCTGCTCCTCTTAGCATGATAAAGAAGATTCAAGGAGAGTGAGATGCCAGCTCCTTTCATTCAGTCAGTAGCTTCAAACATTTCTGGTATATGAATAAAATGATGTTTTTCAATGGCAAAAATCAATGAATATTGTAAATGCACAAACAGTAATTTCTCCGCATTGCAAGGTGCAATTCTGAAATTTTTTGCTTTATCCTGCTCCTCTTAGCATGATAAAGAAGATTCAAAGAGAGTGAGATGCCAGCTCCTTTCATTCAGTCAGTAGCTTCAATCATTTCTGGACGTTTTTCAATGGCAAAAATCATTGAATATTGTAAATGCACAAACAGTAATTTCTCCGCATTGCAAGGTGCAATTCTGAAATTTTTTACTTTTTCCTGCTCCTCTTAGCATGATAAAGAAGATTCAAAGAGAGTGAGATGCCAGCTCCTTTCATTCAGTCAGTAGCTTCAATCATTTCTGGTATATGAATAACATGATGTTTTTCAATGGCAAAAATCAATGAATATTGTAAATGCACAAACAGTAATTTCTCCGCATTGCAAGGTGCAATTCTGAAATTTTTTGCTTTTTCCTGCTCCTCTTAGCATGATAAAGAAGATTCAAAGAGAGTGAGATGCCAGCTCCTTTCATTCAGTCAGTAGCTTCAATCATTTCTGGACGTTTTTCAATGGCAAAAATCAATGAATATTGTAAATGCACAAACAGTAATTTCTCCGCATTGCAAGGTGCAATTCTGAAATTTTTTGCTTTTTCCTGCTCCTCTTAGCATGATAAACAAGATTAAAAGAGAGTGAGATGCCAGCTCCTTTCATTCAGTCAGTAGCTTCAATCATTTCTGGACGTTTTTCAATGGCAAAAATCAATGAATATTGTAAATGCACAAACAGTAATTTCTCCGCATTGCAAGGTGCAATTCTGAAATTTTTTGCTTTTTCCTGCTCCTCTTAGCATGATAAAGAAGATTCAAAGAGAGTGAGATGCCAGCTCCTTTCATTCAGTCAGTAGCTTCAAACATTCCTGGTAGATGAATAACATGATGTTTTTCAATGGCAAAAATCAATGAATATTGTAAATGCACAAACAGTAATTTCTCCGCATTGCAAGGTGCAATTCTGAAATTTTTTGCTTTTTCCTGCTCCTCTTAGCATGATAAAGAAGATTCAAAGAGAGTGAGATGCCAGCTCCTTTCATTCAGTCAGTAGCTTCAATCATTTCTGGACGTTTTTCAATGGCAAAAATCATTGAATATTGTAAATGCACAAACAGTAATTTCTCCGCATTGCAAGGTGCAATTCTGAAATTTTTTACTTTTTCCTGCTCCTCTTAGCATGATAAAGAAGATTCAAAGAGAGTGAGATGCCAGCTCCTTTCATTCAGTCAGTAGCTTCAATCATTTCTGGTATATGAATAACATGATGTTTTTCAATGGCAAAAATCAATGAATATTGTAAATGCACAAACAGTAATTTCTCCGCATTGCAAGGTGCAATTCTGAAATTTTTTGCTTTTTCCTGCTCCTCTTAGCATGATAAAGAAGATTCAAAGAGAGTGAGATGCCAGCTCCTTTCATTCAGTCAGTAGCTTCAATCATTTCTGGACGTTTTTCAATGGCAAAAATCAATGAATATTGTAAATGCACAAACAGTAATTTCTCCGCATTGCAAGGTGCAATTCTGAAATTTTTTGCTTTTTCCTGCTCCTCTTAGCATGATAAACAAGATTAAAAGAGAGTGAGATGCCAGCTCCTTTCATTCAGTCAGTAGCTTCAATCATTTCTGGACGTTTTTCAATGGCAAAAATCAATGAATATTGTAAATGCACAAACAGTAATTTCTCCGCATTGCAAGGTGCAATTCTGAAATTTTTTGCTTTTTCCTGCTCCTCTTAGCATGATAAAGAAGATTCAAAGAGAGTGAGATGCCAGCTCCTTTCATTCAGTCAGTAGCTTCAAACATTCCTGGTATATGAATAACATGATGTTTTTCAATGGCAAAAATCAATGAATATTGTAAATGCACAAACAGTAATTTCTCCGCATTGCAAGGTGCAATTCTGAAATTTTTTGCTTTTTCCTGCTCCTCTTAGCATGATAAAGAAGATTCAAAGAGAGTGAGATGCCAGCTCCTTTCATTCAGTCAGTAGCTTCAATCATTTCTGGACGTTTTTCAATTGCAAAAATCAATGAATATTGTAAATGCACAAACAGTAATTTCTCCGCATTGCAAGGTGCAACTCTGAAATTTTTTGCTTTTTCCTGCTCCTCTTAGCATGATAAAGAAGATTCAAAGAGAGTGAGATGCCAGCTCCTTTCATTCAGTCAGTAGCTTCAATCATTTCTGGTATATGAATAACGTGATGTTTTTCAATGGCAAAAATCAATGAATATTGTAAATGCACAAACAGTAATTTCTCCGCATTGCAAGGTGCAATTCTGAAATTTTTTGCTTTTTCCTGCTCCTCTTAGCATGATAAAGAAGATTCAAAGAGAGTGAGATGCCAGCTCCTTTCATTCAGTCAGTAGCTTCAAACATTTCTGGTATATGAATAACATGATGTTTTTCAATGGCAAAAATCAATGAATATTGTAAATGCACAAACAGTAATTTCTCCGCATTGCAAGGTGCAATTCTGAAATTTTTTGCTTTTTCCTGCTCCTCTTAGCATGATAAAGAAGATTCAAAGAGAGTGAGATGCCAGCTCCTTTCATTCAGTCAGTAGCTTCAAACATTCCTGGTATATGAATAACATGATGTTTTTCAATGGCAAAAATCAATGAATATTGTAAATGCACAAACAGTAATTTCTCCGCATTGCAAGGTGCAATTCTGAAATTTTTTGCTTTTTCCTGCTCCTCTTAGCATGATAAAGAAGATTCAAAGAGAGTGAGATGCCAGCTCCTTTCATTCAGTCAGTAGCTTCAATCATTTCTGGACGTTTTTCAATTGCAAAAATCAATGAATATTGTAAATGCACAAACAGTAATTTCTCCGCATTGCAAGGTGCAACTCTGAAATTTTTTGCTTTTTCCTGCTCCTCTTAGCATGATAAAGAAGATTCAAAGAGAGTGAGATGCCAGCTCCTTTCATTCAGTCAGTAGCTTCAATCATTTCTGGTATATGAATAACGTGATGTTTTTCAATGGCAAAAATCAATGAATATTGTAAATGCACAAACAGTAATTTCTCCGCATTGCAAGGTGCAATTCTGAAATTTTTTGCTTTTTCCTGCTCCTCTTAGCATGATAAAGAAGATTCAAAGAGAGTGAGATGCCAGCTCCTTTCATTCAGTCAGTAGCTTCAAACATTTCTGGTATATGAATAACATGATGTTTTTCAATGGCAAAAATCAATGAATATTGTAAATGCACAAACAGTAATTTCTCCGCATTGCAAGGTGCAATTCTGAAATTTTTTGCTTTTTCCTGCTCCTCTTAGCATGATAAAGAAGATTCAAGGAGAGTGAGATGCCAGCTCCTTTCATTCAGTCAGTAGCTTCAAACATTTCTGGTATATGAATAAAATGATGTTTTTCAATGGCAAAAATCAATGAATATTGTAAATGCACAAACAGTAATTTCTCCGCATTGCAAGGTGCAATTCTGAAATTTTTTGCTTTATCCTGCTCCTCTTAGCATGATAAAGAAGATTCAAAGAGAGTGAGATGCCAGCTCCTTTCATTCAGTCAGTAGCTTCAATCATTTCTGGACGTTTTTCAATGGCAAAAATCATTGAATATTGTAAATGCACAAACAGTAATTTCTCCGCATTGCAAGGTGCAATTCTGAAATTTTTTACTTTTTCCTGCTCCTCTTAGCATGATAAAGAAGATTCAAAGAGAGTGAGATGCCAGCTGCTTTCATTCAGTCAGTAGCTTCAATCATTTCTGGTATATGAATAACATGATGTTTTTCAATGGCAAAAATCAATGAATATTGTAAATGCACAAACAGTAATTTCTCCGCATTGCAAGGTGCAATTCTGAGATTTTTTGCTTTTTCCTGCTCCTCTTAGCATGATAAAGAAGATTCAAAGAGAGTGAGATGCCAGCTCCTTTCATTCAGTCAGTAGCTTCAATCATTTCTGGACGTTTTTCAATGGCAAAAATCAATGAATATTCTAAATGCACAAACAGTAATTTCTCCGCATTGCAAGTTGCAATTCTGAAATTTTTTGCTTTTTCCTGCTCCTCTTAGCATGATAAACAAGATTCAAAGAGAGTGAGATGCCAGCTCCTTTCATTCAGTCAGTAGCTTCAATCATTTCTGGACGTTTTTCAATGGCAAAAATCAATGAATATTGTAAATGCACAAACAGTAATTTCTCCGCATTGCAAGGTGCAATTCTGAAATTTTTTGCTTTTTCCTGCTCCTCTTAGCATGATAAAGAAGATTCAAAGAGAGTGAGAAGCCAGCTCCTTTCATTCAGTCAGTAGCTTCAATCATTTCTGGACGTTTTTCAATTGCAAAAATCAATGAATATTGTAAATGCACAAACAGTAATTTCTCCGCATTGCAAGGTGCAATTCTGAAATTTTTTGCTTTTTCCTGCTCCTCTTAGCATGATAAAGAAGATTCAAAGAGAGTGAGATGCCAGCTCCTTTCATTCAGTCAGTAGCTTCAATCATTTCTGGTATATGAATAACATGATGTTTTTCAATGGCAAAAATCAATGAATATTGTAAATGCACAAACAGTAATTTCTCCGCATTGCAAGGTGCAATTCTGAAATTTTTTGCTTTTTCCTGCTCCTCTTAGCATGATAAAGAAGATTCAAAGAGAGTGAGATGCCAGCTCCTTTCATTCAGTCAGTAGCTTCAATCATTTCTGGACGTTTTTCAATGGCAAAAATCAATGAATATTGTAAATGCACAAACAGTAATTTCTCCGCATTGCAAGGTGCAATTCTGAAATTTTTTGCTTTTTCCTGCTCCTCTTAGCATGATAAAGAAGATTCAAAGAGAGTGAGATGCCAGCTCCTTTCATTCAGTCAGTAGCTTCAATCATTTCTGGACGTTTTTCAATGGCAAAAATCAATGAATATTGTAAATGCACAAACAGTAATTTCTCCGCATTGCAAGGTGCAATTCTGAAATTTTTTGCTTTTTCCTGCTCCTCTTAGCATGATAAAAAAGATTCAAAGAGAGTGAGATGCCAGCTCCTTTCATTCAGTCAGTAGCTTCAAACATTTCTGGTATATGAATAACATGATGTTTTTCAATGGCAAAAATCAATGAATATTGTAAATGCACAAACAGCAATTTCTCCGCATTGCAAGGTACAATTCTGAAATTTTTTGCTTTTTCCTGCTCCTCTTAGCATGATAAAGAAGATTCAAAGAGAGTGAGACGCCAGCTCCTTTCGTTCAGTCAGTAGCTTCAATCATTTCTGGACGTTTTTCAATGGCAAAAATCATTGAATATTGTAAATGCACAAACAGTAATTTCTCCGCATTGCAAGGTGCAATTCTGAAATTTTTTACTTTTTCCTGCTCCTCTTAGCATGATAAAGAAGATTCAAAGAGAGTGAGATGCCAGCTCCTTTCATTCAGTCAGTAGCTTCATTCATTTCTGGTATATGAATAACATGATGTTTTTCAATGGCAAAAATCAATGAATATTGTAAATGCACAAACAGTAATTTCTCCGCATTGCAAGGTGCAATTCTGAAATTTTTTGCTTTTTCCTGCTCCTCTTAGCATGATAAAGAAGATTCAAAGAGAGTGAGATGCCAGCTCCTTTCATTCAGTCAGTAGCTTCAATCATTTCTGGACGTTTTTCAATGGCAAAAATCAACGAATATTGTAAATGCACAAACAGTAATTTCTCCGCATTGCAAGGTGCAATTCTGAAATTTTTTGCTTTTTCCTGCTCCTCTTAGCATGATAAAGAAGATTCAAAGAGAGTGAGATGCCAGCTCCTTACATTCAGTCAGTAGCTTCAATCATTTCTGGTAAATGAATAACATGATGTTTTTCAATGGCAAAAATCAATGAATTTTGTAAATGCACAAACAGTAATTTCTCCGCATTGCAAGGCGCAATTCTGAAATTTTTTGCTTTTTCCTGCTCCTCTTAGCATGATAAAGAAGATTCAAAGAGAGTGAGATGCCAGCTCCTTTCAATCAGTCAGTAGCTTCAATCATTTCTGGACGTTTTTCAATGGCAAAAATCAATGAATATTGTAAATGCACAAACAGTAATTTCTCCGCATTGCAAGGTGCAATTCTGAAATTTTATGCTTTTTCCTGCTCCTCTTAGCATGATAAAGAAGATTCAAAGAGAGTGAGATGCCAGCTCCTTTCATTCAGTCAGTAGCTTCAATCATTTCTGGACGTTTTTCAATGGCAAAAATCAATGAATATTGTAAATGCACAAACAGTAATTTTTCCGCATTGCAAGGTGCAATTCTGAAATTTTTTGCTTATTCCTGCTCCTCTTAGCATGATAAAGAAGATTCAAAGAGAGTGAGGTGCCAGCTCCTTTCATTCAGTCAGTAGCTTCAAACATTTCTGGTATATGAATAACGTTTTTCAATGGCAAAAATCAATGAATATTGTAAATGCACAAACAGTTATTTCTCCGCATTGCAAGGTGCAATTCTGAAATTTTTTGCTTTTTCCTGCTCCTCTTAGCATGATAAAGAAGATTCAAAGAGAGTGAGATGCCAGCTCCTTTCATTCAGTCAGTAGCTTCAATCATTTCTGGACGTTTTTCAATGGCAAAAATCAATGAATATTGTAAATGCACAAACAGTAATTTCTCCGCATTGCAAGGTGCAATTCTGAAATTTTTTGCTTTTTCCTGCTCCTCTTAGCATGATAAAGAAGATTCAAAGAGAGTGAGATGCCAGCTCCTTTCATTCAGTCAGTAGCTTCAATCATTTCTGGACGTTTTTCAATGGCAAAAATCAATGAATATTGTAAATGCACAAACAGTAATTTCTCCGCATTGCAAGGTGCAATTCTGAAATTTTTTGCTTTTTCCTGCTCCTCTTAGCATGATAAAGAAGATTCAAAGAGAGTGAGATGCCAGCTCCTTTCATTCAGTCAGTAGCTTCAATCATTTCTGGACGTTTTTCAATGGCAAAAATCAATGAATATTGTAAATGCACAAACAGTAATTTCTCCGCATTGCAAGGTGCAATTCTGAAATTTTTGCTTTTTCCTGCTCCTCTTAGCATGATAAAGAAGATTCAAAGAGAGTGAGGTGCCAGCTCCTTTCATTCAGTCAGTAGCTTCAAACATTTCTGGTATATGAATAACATGTTTTTCAATGGCAAAAATCAATGAATATTGTAAATGCACAAACAGTAATTTCTCCGCATTGCAAGGAGCAATTCTGAAATTTTTTGCTTTTTCCTGCTCCTCTTAGCATGATAAAGAAGATTCAAAGAGAGTGAGATGCCAGCTCCTTTCATTCAGTCAGTAGCTTCAATCATTTCTGGACGTTTTTCAATGGCAAAAATCAATGAATATTGTAAATGCACAAACTGTAATTTCTCCGCATTGCAAGGTGCAATTCTGAAATTTTTTGCTTTTTCCTGCTCCTCTTAGCATGATAAAGAAGATTCAAAGAGAGTGAGATGCCAGCTCTTTTCATTCAGTCAGTAGCTTCAATCATTTCTGGACGTTTTTCAATGGCAAAAATCAATGAATATTGTAAATGCACAAACAGTAATTTCTCCGCATTGCAAGGTGCAATTCTGAAATTTTTTGCTTTTTCCTGCTCCTCTTAGCATGATAAAGAAGATTCAAAGAGAGTGAGATGCCAGCTCCTTTCATTCAATCAGTAGCTTCAAACATTTCTGGTATATGAATAACATGATGTTTTTCAATGGCAAAAATCAATGAATATTGTAAATGCACAAACAGTAATTTCTCCGCATTGCAAGGTGCAATTCTGAAATTTTTTGCTTTTTCCTGCTCCTCTTAGCATGATAAAGAAGATTCAAAGAGAGTGAGATGCCAGCTCCTTTCATTCAGTCAGTAGCTTCAATCATTTCTGGACGTTTTTCAATGGCAAAAATCAATGAATATTGTAAATGCACAAACAGTAATTTCTCCGCATTGCAAGGTGCAATTCTGAAATTTTTTGCTTTTTCCTGCTCCTCTTAGCATGATAAAGAAGATTCAAAGAGAGTGAGATGCCAGCTCCTTTCATTCAATCAGTAGCTTCAAACATTTCTGGTATATGAATAACATGATGTTTTTCAATGGCAAAAATCAATGAATATTGTAAATGCACAAACAGTAATTTCTCCGCATTGCAAGGTGCAATTCTGAAATTTTTTGCTTTTTCCTGCTCCTCTTAGCATGATAAAGAAGATTCAAAGAGAGTGAGATGCCAGCTCCTTTCATTCAGTCAGTAGCTTCAATCATTTCTGGTAAATGAATAACATGATGTTTTTCAATGGCAAAAATCAATTAATTTTGTAAATGCACAAACAGTAATTTCTCCGCATTGCAAGGTGCAATTCTGAAATTTTTTGCTTTTTCCTGCTCCTCTTAGCATGATAAAGAAGATTCAAAGAGAGTGAGATGCCAGCTCCTTTCATTCAGTCAGTAGCTTCAATCATTTCTGGACGTTTTTCAATGGCAAAAATCAATGAATATTGTAAATGCACAAACAGTAATTTTTCCGCATTGCAAGGTGCAATTCTGAAATTTTTTGCTTATTCCTGCTCCTCTTAGCATGATAAAGAAGATTCAAAGAGAGTGAGGTGCCAGCTCCTTTCATTCAGTCAGTAGCTTCAAACATTTCTGGTATATGAATAACGTTTTTCAATGGCAAAAATCAATGAATATTGTAAATGCACAAACAGTTATTTCTCCGCATTGCAAGGTGCAATTCTGAAATTTTTTGCTTTTTCCTGCTCCTCTTAGCATGATAAAGAAGATTCAAAGAGAGTGAGATGCCAGCTCCTTTCATTCAGTCAGTAGCTTCAATCATTTCTGGACGTTTTTCAATGGCAAAAATCAATGAATATTGTAAATGCACAAACAGTAATTTCTCCGCATTGCAAGGTGCAATTCTGAAATTTTTTGCTTTCTCCTGCTCCTCTTAGCATGATAAAGAAGATTAAAAGAGAGTGAGATGCCAGCTCCTTTCATTCAGTCAGTAGCTTCAATCATTTCTGGACGTTTTTCAATGGCAAAAATCAATGAATATTGTAAATGCACAAACAGTAATTTCTCCGCATTGCAAGGTGCAATTCTGAAATTTTTTGCTTTTTCCTGCTCCTCTTAGCATGATAAAGAAGATTCAAAGAGAGTGAGATGCCAGCTCCTTTCATTCAGTCAGTAGCTTCAATCATTTCTGGACGTTTTTCAATGGCAAAAATCAATGAATATTGTAAATGCACAAACAGTAATTTCTCCGCATTGCAAGGTGCAATTCTGAAATTTTTGCTTTTTCCTGCTCCTCTTAGCATGATAAAGAAGATTCAAAGAGAGTGAGGTGCCAGCTCCTTTCATTCAGTCAGTAGCTTCAAACATTTCTGGTATATGAATAACATGTTTTTCAATGGCAAAAATCAATGAATATTGTAAATGCACAAACAGTAATTTCTCCGCATTGCAAGGAGCAATTCTGAAATTTTTTGCTTTTTCCTGCTCCTCTTAGCATGATAAAGAAGATTCAAAGAGAGTGAGATGCCAGCTCCTTTCATTCAGTCAGTAGCTTCAATCATTTCTGTACGTTTTTCAATGGCAAAAATCAATGAATATTGTAAATGCACAAACTGTAATTTCTCCGCATTGCAAGGTGCAATTCTGAAATTTTTTGCTTTTTCCTGCTCCTCTTAGCATGATAAAGAAGATTCAAAGAGAGTGAGATGCCAGCTCTTTTCATTCAGTCAGTAGCTTCAATCATTTCTGGACGTTTTTCAATGGCAAAAATCAATGAATATTGTAAATGCACAAACAGTAATTTCTCCGCATTGCAAGGTGCAATTCTGAAATTTTTTGCTTTTTCCTGCTCCTCTTAGCATGATAAAGAAGATTCAAAGAGAGTGAGATGCCAGCTCCTTTCATTCAATCAGTAGCTTCAAACATTTCTGGTATATGAATAACATGATGTTTTTCAATGGCAAAAATCAATGAATATTGTAAATGCACAAACAGTAATTTCTCCGCATTGCAAGGTGCAATTCTGAAATTTTTTGCTTTTTCCTGCTCCTCTTAGCATGATAAAGAAGATTCAAAGAGAGTGAGATGCCAGCTCCTTTCATTCAGTCAGTAGCTTCAATCATTTCTGGACGTTTTTCAATGGCAAAAATCAATGAATATTGTAAATGCACAAACAGTAATTTCTCCGCATTGCAAGGTGCAATTCTGAAATTTTTTGCTTTTTCCTGCTCCTCTTAGCATGATAAAGAAGATTCAAAGAGAGTGAGGTGCCAGCTCCTTTCATTCAGTCAGTAGCTTCAAACATTTCTGGTATATGAATAACATGTTTTTCAATGGCAAAAATCAATGAATATTGTTAATGCACAAACTGTAATTTCTCCGCATTGCAAGGTGCAATTCTGAAATTTTTTGCTTTTTCCTGCTCCTCTTAGCATGATAAAGAAAATTCAAAGAGAGTGAGATGCCAGCTCCTTTCATTCAGTCAGTAGCTTCAATCATTTCTGGACGTTTTTCAATGGCAAAAATCAATGAATATTGTAAATGCACAAACAGTAATTTCTCCGCATTGCAAGGTGCAATTCTGAATTTTTTTGCTTTTTCCTGCTCCTCTTAGCATGATAAAGAAGATTCAAAGAGAGTGAGATGCCAGCTCCTTTCATTCAGTCAGTAGCTTCAATCATTTCTGGACGTTTTTCAATGGCAAAAATCAATGAATATTGTAAATGCACAAACTGTAATTTCTCCGCATTGTAAGGTGCAATTCTGAAATTTTTTGCTTTTTCCTGCTCCTCTTAGCATGATAAAGAAGATTCAAAGAGAGTGAGATGCCAGCTCCTTTCATTCAGTCAGTAGCTTCAATCATTTCTGGACGTTTTTCAATGGCAAAAATCAATGAATATTGTAAATGCACAAACAGTAATTTCTCCGCATTGCAATGTGCAATTCTGAAATTTTTTGCTTTTTCCTGCTCCCCTTAGCATGGTAAAGAAGATTCAAAGAGAGTGAGATGCCAGCTCCTTTCATTCAGTCAGTAGCTTCAATCATTTCTGGACGTTTTTCAATGGCAAAAATCAATGAATATTGTAAATGCACAAACAGAAATTTCTCCGCATTGCAAGGTGCAATTCTGAAATTTTTTGCTTTTTCCTGCTCCTCTTAGCATGATAAAGAAGATTCAAAGAGAGTGAGATGCCAGCTCCTTTCATTCAGTCAGTAGCTTCAAACATTTCTGGTATATGAATAACATGATGTTTTTCAATGGCAAAAATCAATGAATATTGTAAATGCACAAACAGTAATTTCTCCGCATTGCAAGGTGCAATTCTGAAATTTTTTGCTTTTTCCTGCTCCTCTTAGCATGATAAAGAAGATTCAAAGAGAGTGAGATGCCAGCTCCTTTCGTTCAGTCAGTAGCTTCAATCATTTCTGGACGTTTTTCAATGGCAAAAATCATTGAATATTGTAAATGCACAAACAGTAATTTCTCCACATTGCAAGGTGCAATTCTGAAATTTTTTACATTTTCCTGCTCCTCTTAGCATGATAAAGAAGATTCAAAGAGAGTGAGATGCCAGCTCCTTTCATTCAGTCAGTAGCTTCAATCATTTCTGGTATATGAATAACATGATGTTTTTCAATGGCAAAAATCAATGAATATTGTAAATGCACAAACAGTAATTTCTCCGCATTGCAAGGTGCAATTCTGAAATTTTTTGCTTTTTCCTGCTCCTCTTAGCATGATAAAGAAGATTCAAAGAGAGTGAGATGCCAGCTCCTTTCATTCAGTCAGTAGCTTCAATCATTTCTGGACGTTTTTCAATGGCAAAAATCAATGAATATTGTAAATGCACAAACAGTAATTTCTCCGCATTGCAAGGTGCAATTCTGAAATTTTTTGCTTTTTCCTGCTCCTCTTAGCATGATAAAGAAGATTCAAAGAGAGTGAGGTGCCAGCTCCTTTCATTCAGTCAGTAGCTTCAAACATTTCTGGTATATGAATAACATGTTTTTCAATGGCAAAAATCAATGAATATTGTAAATGCACAAACAGTAATTTCTCCGCATTGCAAGGAGCAATTCTGAAATTTTTTGCTTTTTCCTGCTCCTCTTAGCATGATAAAGAAGATTCAAAGAGAGTGAGATGCCAGCTCCTTTCATTCAGTCAGTAGCTTCAATCATTTCTGGACGTTTTTCAATGGCAAAAATCAATGAATATTGTAAATGCACAAACTGTAATTTCTCCGCATTGCAAGGTGCAATTCTGAAATTTTTTGCTTTTTCCTGCTCCTCTTAGCATGATAAAGAAGATTCAAAGAGAGTGAGATGCCAGCTCCTTTCATTCAGTCAGTAGCTTCAATCATTTCTGGACGTTTTTCAATGGCAAAAATCAATGAATATTGTAAATGCACAAACAGTAATTTCTCCGCATTGCAAGGTGCAATTCTGAAATTTTTTGCTTTTTCCTGCTCCTCTTAGCATGATAAAGAAGATTCAAAGAGAGTGAGATGCCAGCTCCTTTCATTCAGTCAGTAGCTGCAAACATTTCTGGTATATGAATAACATGATGTTTTTCAATGGCAAAAATTAATGAATATTGTAAATGCACAAACAGTAATTTCTCCGCATTGCAAGGTGCAATTCTGAAATTTTTTGCTTTTTCCAGCTCCTCTTAGCATGATAAAGAAGATTCAAAGAGAGTGAGATGCCAGCTCCTTTCATTCAGTCAGTAGCTTCAATCATTTCTGGACGTTTTTCAATGGCAAAAATCAATGAATATTGTAAATGCACAAACAGTAATTTCTCCGCATTGCAAGGTGCAATTCTGAAATTTTTTGCTTTATCCTGCTCCTCTTAGCATGATAAAGAAGATTCAAAGAGAGTGAGGTGCCAGCTCCTTTCATTCAGTCAGTAGCTTCAAACATTTCTGGTATATGAATAACATGTTTTTCAATGGCAAAAATCAATGAATATTGTAAATGCACAAACAGTAATTTCTCCGCATTGCAAGGTGCAATTCTGAAATTTTTTGCTTTTTCCTGCTCCTCTTAGCATGATAAAGAAAATTCAAAGAGAGTGAGATGCCAGCTCCTTTCATTCAGTCAGTAGCTTCAATCATTTCTGGACGTTTTTCAATGGCAAAAATCAATGAATATTGTAAATGCACAAACAGTAATTTCTCCGCATTGCAAGGTGCAATTCTGAAATTTTTTGCTTTTTCCTGCTCCTCTTAGCATGATAAAGAAGATTCAAAGAGAGTGAGATGCCAGCTCCTTTCATTCAGTCAGTAGCTTCAATCATTTCTGGACGTTTTTCAATGGCAAAAATCAATGAATATTGTAAATGCACAAACAGTAATTTCTCCGCATTGCAAGGTGCAATTCTGAAATTTTTTGCTTTTTCCTGCTCCTCTTAGCATGATAAAGAAGATTCAAAGTGAGTGAGATGCCAGCTCCTTTCATTCAGTCAGTAGCTTCAATCATTTCTGGACGTTTTTCAATGGCAAAAATCAATGAATATTGTAAATGTACACACAGTAATTTCTCCGCATTGCAAGGTGCAATTCTGAAATTTTTTGCTTTTTCCTGCTCCTCTTAGCATGATAAAGAAGATTCAAAGAGAGTGAGGTTCCAGCTCCTTTCATTCAGTCAGTAGCTTCAAACATTTCTGGTATATGAATAACATGTTTTTCAATGGCAAAAATCAATGAATATTGTAAATGCACAAACAGTAATTTCTCCGCATTGCAAGGTGCAATTCTGAAATTTTTTGCTTTTTCCTGCTCCTCTTAACTTGATAAAGAAGATTCAAAGAGAGTGAGATGCCAGCTCCTTTCATTCAGTCAGTAGCTTCAATCATTTCTGGACGTTTTTCAATGGCAAAAATCAATGAATATTGTAAATGCACAAACTGTAATTTCTCCGCATTGTAAGGTGCAATTCTGAAATTTTTTGCTTTTTCCTGCTCCTCTTAGCATGATAAAGAAGATTCAAAGAGAGTGAGATGCCAGCTCCTTTCATTCAGTCAGTAGCTTCAATCATTTCTGGACGTTTTTCAATGGCAAAAATCAATGAATATTGTAAATGCACAAACAGTAATTTCTCCGCATTGCAAGGTGCAATTCTGAAATTTTTTGCTTTTTCCTGCTCCTCTTAGCATGATAAAGAAGATTCAAAGAGAGTGAGATGCCAGCTCCTTTCATTCAGTCAGTAGCTTCAAACATTTCTGGTATATGAATAACATGATGTTTTTCAATGGCAAAAATCAATAAATATTGTAAATGCACAAACAGTAATTTCTCCGCATTGCAAGGTGCAAGTCTGAAATTTTTTGCTTTTTCCTGCTCCTCTTAGCATGATAAAGAAGATTCAAAGAGAGTGAGATGCCAGCTCCTTTCATTCAGTCAGTAGCTTCAATCATTTCTGGACGTTTTTCAATGGCAAAAATCAATGAATATTGTAAATGCACAAACTGTAATTTCTCCGCATTGCAAGGTGCAATTCTGAAATTTTTTGCTTTTTCCTGCTCCTCTTAGCATGATAAAGAAGATTCAAAGAGAGTGAGATGCCAGCTCTTTTCATTCAGTCAGTAGCTTCAATCATTTCTGGACGTTTTTCAATGGCAAAAATCAATGAATATTGTAAATGCACAAACAGTAATTTCTCCGCATTGCAAGGTGCAATTCTGAAATTTTTTGCTTTTTCCTGCTCCTCTTAGCATGATAAAGAAGATTCAAAGAGAGTGAGATGCCAGCTCCTTTCATTCAATCAGTAGCTTCAAACATTTCTGGTATATGAATAACATGATGTTTTTCAATGGCAAAAATCAATGAATATTGTAAATGCACAAACAGTAATTTCTCCGCATTGCAAGGTGCAATTCTGAAATTTTTTGCTTTTTCCTGCTCCTCTTAGCATGATAAAGAAGATTCAAAGAGAGTGAGATGCCAGCTCCTTTCATTCAGTCAGTAGCTTCAATCATTTCTGGACGTTTTTCAATGGCAAAAATCAATGAATATTGTAAATGCACAAACAGTAATTTCTCCGCATTGCAAGGTGCAATTCTGAAATTTTTTGCTTTTTCCTGCTCCTCTTAGCATGATAAAGAAGATTCAAAGAGAGTGAGATGCCAGCTCCTTACATTCAGTCAGTAGCTTCAATCATTTCTGGTAAATGAATAACATGATGTTTTTCAATGGCAAAAATCAATTAATTTTGTAAATGCACAAACAGTAATTTCTCCGCATTGCAAGGTGCAATTCTGAAATTTTTTGCTTTTTCCTGCTCCTCTTAGCATGATAAAGAAGATTCAAAGAGAGTGAGATGCCAGCTCCTTTCATTCAGTCAGTAGCTTCAATCATTTCTGGACGTTTTTCAATGGCAAAAATCAATGAATATTGTAAATGCACAAACAGTAATTTTTCCGCATTGCAAGGTGCAATTCTGAAATTTTTTGCTTATTCCTGCTCCTCTTAGCATGATAAAGAAGATTCAAAGAGAGTGAGGTGCCAGCTCCTTTCATTCAGTCAGTAGCTTCAAACATTTCTGGTATATGAATAACGTTTTTCAATGGCAAAAATCAATGAATATTGTAAATGCACAAACAGTTATTTCTCCGCATTGCAAGGTGCAATTCTGAAATTTTTTGCTTTTTCCTGCTCCTCTTAGCATGATAAAGAAGATTCAAAGAGAGTGAGATGCCAGCTCCTTTCATTCAGTCAGTAGCTTCAATCATTTCTGGACGTTTTTCAATGGCAAAAATCAATGAATATTGTAAATGCACAAACAGTAATTTCTCCGCATTGCAAGGTGCAATTCTGAAATTTTTTGCTTTCTCCTGCTCCTCTTAGCATGATAAAGAAGATTCAAAGAGAGTGAGATGCCAGCTCCTTTCATTCAGTCAGTAGCTTCAATCATTTCTGGACGTTTTTCAATGGCAAAAATCAATGAATATTGTAAATGCACAAACAGTAATTTCTCCGCATTGCAAGGTGCAATTCTGAAATTTTTTGCTTTTTCCTGCTCCTCTTAGCATGATAAAGAAGATTCAAAGAGAGTGAGATGCCAGCTCCTTTCATTCAGTCAGTAGCTTCAATCATTTCTGGACGTTTTTCAATGGCAAAAATCAATGAATATTGTAAATGCACAAACAGTAATTTCTCCGCATTGCAAGGTGCAATTCTGAAATTTTTGCTTTTTCCTGCTCCTCTTAGCATGATAAAGAAGATTCAAAGAGAGTGAGGTGCCAGCTCCTTTCATTCAGTCAGTAGCTTCAAACATTTCTGGTATATGAATAACATGTTTTTCAATGGCAAAAATCAATGAATATTGTAAATGCACAAACAGTAATTTCTCCGCATTGCAAGGAGCAATTCTGAAATTTTTTGCTTTTTCCTGCTCCTCTTAGCATGATAAAGAAGATTCAAAGAGAGTGAGATGCCAGCTCCTTTCATTCAGTCAGTAGCTTCAATCATTTCTGTACGTTTTTCAATGGCAAAAATCAATGAATATTGTAAATGCACAAACTGTAATTTCTCCGCATTGCAAGGTGCAATTCTGAAATTTTTTGCTTTTTCCTGCTCCTCTTAGCATGATAAAGAAGATTCAAAGAGAGTGAGATGCCAGCTCTTTTCATTCAGTCAGTAGCTTCAATCATTTCTGGACGTTTTTCAATGGCAAAAATCAATGAATATTGTAAATGCACAAACAGTAATTTCTCCGCATTGCAAGGTGCAATTCTGAAATTTTTTGCTTTTTCCTGCTCCTCTTAGCATGATAAAGAAGATTCAAAGAGAGTGAGATGCCAGCTCCTTTCATTCAATCAGTAGCTTCAAACATTTCTGGTATATGAATAACATGATGTTTTTCAATGGCAAAAATCAATGAATATTGTAAATGCACAAACATTAATTTCTCCGCATTGCAAGGTGCAATTCTGAAATTTTTTGCTTTTTCCTGCTCCTCTTAGCATGATAAAGAAGATTCAAAGAGAGTGAGATGCCAGCTCCTTTCATTCAGTCAGTAGCTTCAATCATTTCTGGACGTTTTTCAATGGCAAAAATCAATGAATATTGTAAATGCACAAACAGTAATTTCTCCGCATTGCAAGGTGCAATTCTGAAATTTTTTGCTTTTTCCTGCTCCTCTTAGCATGATAAAGAAGATTCAAAGAGAGTGAGGTGCCAGCTCCTTTCATTCAGTCAGTAGCTTCAAACATTTCTGGTATATGAATAACATGTTTTTCAATGGCAAAAATCAATGAATATTGTTAATGCACAAACTGTAATTTCTCCGCATTGCAAGGTGCAATTCTGAAATTTTTTGCTTTTTCCTGCTCCTCTTAGCATGATAAAGAAAATTCAAAGAGAGTGAGATGCCAGCTCCTTTCATTCAGTCAGTAGCTTCAATCATTTCTGGACGTTTTTCAATGGCAAAAATCAATGAATATTGTAAATGCACAAACAGTAATTTCTCCGCATTGCAAGGTGCAATTCTGAATTTTTTTGCTTTTTCCTGCTCCTCTTAGCATGATAAAGAAGATTCAAAGAGAGTGAGATGCCAGCTCCTTTCATTCAGTCAGTAGCTTCAATCATTTCTGGACGTTTTTCAATGGCAAAAATCAATGAATATTGTAAATGCACAAACTGTAATTTCTCCGCATTGTAAGGTGCAATTCTGAAATTTTTTGCTTTTTCCTGCTCCTCTTAGCATGATAAAGAAGATTCAAAGAGAGTGAGATGCCAGCTCCTTTCATTCAGTCAGTAGCTTCAATCATTTCTGGACGTTTTTCAATGGCAAAAATCAATGAATATTGTAAATGCACAAACAGTAATTTCTCCGCATTGCAAGGTGCAATTCTGAAATTTTTTGCTCTTTCCTGCTCCCCTTAGCATGGTAAAGAAGATTCAAAGAGAGTGAGATGCCAGCTCCTTTCATTCAGTCAGTAGCTTCAATCATTTCTGGACGTTTTTCAATGGCAAAAATCAATGAATATTGTAAATGCACAAACAGAAATTTCTCCGCATTGCAAGGTGCAATTCTGAAATTTTTTGCTTTTTCCTGCTCCTCTTAGCATGATAAAGAAGATTCAAAGAGAGTGAGATGCCAGCTCCTTTCATTCAGTCAGTAGCTTCAAACATTTCTGGTATATGAATAACATGATGTTTTTCAATGGCAAAAATCAATGAATATTGTAAATGCACAAACAGTAATTTCTCCGCATTGCAAGGTGCAATTCTGAAATTTTTTGCTTTTTCCTGCTCCTCTTAGCATGATAAAGAAGATTCAAAGAGAGTGAGATGCCAGCTCCTTTCGTTCAGTCAGTAGCTTCAATCATTTCTGGACGTTTTTCAATGGCAAAAATCATTGAATATTGTAAATGCACAAACAGTAATTTCTCCGCATTGCAAGGTGCAATTCTGAAATTTTTTACATTTTCCTGCTCCTCTTAGCATGATAAAGAAGATTCAAAGAGAGTGAGATGCCAGCTCCTTTCATTCAGTCAGTAGCTTCAATCATTTCTGGTATATGAATAACATGATGTTTTTCAATGGCAAAAATCAATGAATATTGTAAATGCACAAACAGTAATTTCTCCGCATTGCAAGGTGCAATTCTGAAATTTTTTGCTTTTTCCTGCTCCTCTTAGCATGATAAAGAAGATTCAAAGAGAGTGAGATGCCAGCTCCTTTCATTCAGTCAGTAGCTTCAATCATTTCTGGACGTTTTTCAATGGCAAAAATCAATGAATATTGTAAATGCACAAACAGTAATTTCTCCGCATTGCAAGGTGCAATTCTGAAATTTTTTGCTTTTTCCTGCTCCTCTTAGCATGATAAAGAAGATTCAAAGAGAGTGAGGTGCCAGCTCCTTTCATTCAGTCAGTAGCTTCAAACATTTCTGGTATATGAATAACATGTTTTTCAATGGCAAAAATCAATGAATATTGTAAATGCACAAACAGTAATTTCTCCGCATTGCAAGGAGCAATTCTGAAATTTTTTGCTTTTTCCTGCTCCTCTTAGCATGATAAAGAAGATTCAAAGAGAGTGAGATGCCAGCTCCTTTCATTCAGTCAGTAGCTTCAATCATTTCTGGACGTTTTTCAATGGCAAAAATCAATGAATATTGTAAATGCACAAACTGTAATTTCTCCGCATTGCAAGGTGCAATTCTGAAATTTTTTGCTTTTTCCTGCTCCTCTTAGCATGATAAAGAAGATTCAAAGAGAGTGAGATGCCAGCTCCTTTCATTCAGTCAGTAGCTTCAATCATTTCTGGACGTTTTTCAATGGCAAAAATCAATGAATATTGTAAATGCACAAACAGTAATTTCTCCGCATTGCAAGGTGCAATTCTGAAATTTTTTGCTTTTTCCTGCTCCTCTTAGCATGATAAAGAAGATTCAAAGAGAGTGAGATGCCAGCTCCTTTCATTCAGTCAGTAGCTTCAAACATTTCTGGTATATGAATAACATGATGTTTTTCAATGGCAAAAATTAATGAATATTGTAAATGCACAAACAGTAATTTCTCCGCATTGCAAGGTGCAATTCTGAAATTTTTTGCTTTTTCCAGCTCCTCTTAGCATGATAAAGAAGATTCAAAGAGAGTGAGATGCCAGCTCCTTTCATTCAGTCAGTAGCTTCAATCATTTCTGGACGTTTTTCAATGACAAAAATCAATGAATATTGTAAATGCACAAACAGTAATTTCTCCGCATTGCAAGGTGCAATTCTGAAATTTTTGCTTTTTCCTGCTCCTCTTAGCATGATAAAGAAGATTCAAAGAGAGTGAGGTGCCAGCTCCTTTCATTCAGTCAGTAGCTTCAAACATTTCTGGTATATGAATAACATGTTTTTCAATGGCAAAAATCAATGAATATTGTAAATGCACAAACAGTAATTTCTCCGCATTGCAAGGAGCAATTCTGAAATTTTTTGCTTTTTCCTGCTCCTCTTAGCATGATAAAGAAGATTCAAAGAGAGTGAGATGCCAGCTCCTTTCATTCAGTCAGTAGCTTCAATCATTTCTGTACGTTTTTCAATGGCAAAAATCAATGAATATTGTAAATGCACAAACTGTAATTTCTCCGCATTGCAAGGTGCAATTCTGAAATTTTTTGCTTTTTCCTGCTCCTCTTAGCATGATAAAGAAGATTCAAAGAGAGTGAGATGCCAGCTCTTTTCATTCAGTCAGTAGCTTCAATCATTTCTGGACGTTTTTCAATGGCAAAAATCAATGAATATTGTAAATGCACAAACAGTAATTTCTCCGCATTGCAAGGTGCAATTCTGAAATTTTTTGCTTTTTCCTGCTCCTCTTAGCATGATAAAGAAGATTCAAAGAGAGTGAGATGCCAGCTCCTTTCATTCAATCAGTAGCTTCAAACATTTCTGGTATATGAATAACATGATGTTTTTCAATGGCAAAAATCAATGAATATTGTAAATGCACAAACATTAATTTCTCCGCATTGCAAGGTGCAATTCTGAAATTTTTTGCTTTTTCCTGCTCCTCTTAGCATGATAAAGAAGATTCAAAGAGAGTGAGATGCCAGCTCCTTTCATTCAGTCAGTAGCTTCAATCATTTCTGGACGTTTTTCAATGGCAAAAATCAATGAATATTGTAAATGCACAAACAGTAATTTCTCCGCATTGCAAGGTGCAATTCTGAAATTTTTTGCTTTTTCCTGCTCCTCTTAGCATGATAAAGAAGATTCAAAGAGAGTGAGGTGCCAGCTCCTTTCATTCAGTCAGTAGCTTCAAACATTTCTGGTATATGAATAACATGTTTTTCAATGGCAAAAATCAATGAATATTGTTAATGCACAAACTGTAATTTCTCCGCATTGCAAGGTGCAATTCTGAAATTTTTTGCTTTTTCCTGCTCCTCTTAGCATGATAAAGAAAATTCAAAGAGAGTGAGATGCCAGCTCCTTTCATTCAGTCAGTAGCTTCAATCATTTCTGGACGTTTTTCAATGGCAAAAATCAATGAATATTGTAAATGCACAAACAGTAATTTCTCCGCATTGCAAGGTGCAATTCTGAATTTTTTTGCTTTTTCCTGCTCCTCTTAGCATGATAAAGAAGATTCAAAGAGAGTGAGATGCCAGCTCCTTTCATTCAGTCAGTAGCTTCAATCATTTCTGGACGTTTTTCAATGGCAAAAATCAATGAATATTGTAAATGCACAAACTGTAATTTCTCCGCATTGTAAGGTGCAATTCTGAAATTTTTTGCTTTTTCCTGCTCCTCTTAGCATGATAAAGAAGATTCAAAGAGAGTGAGATGCCAGCTCCTTTCATTCAGTCAGTAGCTTCAATCATTTCTGGACGTTTTTCAATGGCAAAAATCAATGAATATTGTAAATGCACAAACAGTAATTTCTCCGCATTGCAAGGTGCAATTCTGAAATTTTTTGCTCTTTCCTGCTCCCCTTAGCATGGTAAAGAAGATTCAAAGAGAGTGAGATGCCAGCTCCTTTCATTCAGTCAGTAGCTTCAATCATTTCTGGACGTTTTTCAATGGCAAAAATCAATGAATATTGTAAATGCACAAACAGAAATTTCTCCGCATTGCAAGGTGCAATTCTGAAATTTTTTGCTTTTTCCTGCTCCTCTTAGCATGATAAAGAAGATTCAAAGAGAGTGAGATGCCAGCTCCTTTCATTCAGTCAGTAGCTTCAAACATTTCTGGTATATGAATAACATGATGTTTTTCAATGGCAAAAATCAATGAATATTGTAAATGCACAAACAGTAATTTCTCCGCATTGCAAGGTGCAATTCTGAAATTTTTTGCTTTTTCCTGCTCCTCTTAGCATGATAAAGAAGATTCAAAGAGAGTGAGATGCCAGCTCCTTTCGTTCAGTCAGTAGCTTCAATCATTTCTGGACGTTTTTCAATGGCAAAAATCATTGAATATTGTAAATGCACAAACAGTAATTTCTCCGCATTGCAAGGTGCAATTCTGAAATTTTTTACATTTTCCTGCTCCTCTTAGCATGATAAAGAAGATTCAAAGAGAGTGAGATGCCAGCTCCTTTCATTCAGTCAGTAGCTTCAATCATTTCTGGTATATGAATAACATGATGTTTTTCAATGGCAAAAATCAATGAATATTGTAAATGCACAAACAGTAATTTCTCCGCATTGCAAGGTGCAATTCTGAAATTTTTTGCTTTTTCCTGCTCCTCTTAGCATGATAAAGAAGATTCAAAGAGAGTGAGATGCCAGCTCCTTTCATTCAGTCAGTAGCTTCAATCATTTCTGGACGTTTTTCAATGGCAAAAATCAATGAATATTGTAAATGCACAAACAGTAATTTCTCCGCATTGCAAGGTGCAATTCTGAAATTTTTTGCTTTTTCCTGCTCCTCTTAGCATGATAAAGAAGATTCAAAGAGAGTGAGGTGCCAGCTCCTTTCATTCAGTCAGTAGCTTCAAACATTTCTGGTATATGAATAACATGTTTTTCAATGGCAAAAATCAATGAATATTGTAAATGCACAAACAGTAATTTCTCCGCATTGCAAGGAGCAATTCTGAAATTTTTTGCTTTTTCCTGCTCCTCTTAGCATGATAAAGAAGATTCAAAGAGAGTGAGATGCCAGCTCCTTTCATTCAGTCAGTAGCTTCAATCATTTCTGGACGTTTTTCAATGGCAAAAATCAATGAATATTGTAAATGCACAAACTGTAATTTCTCCGCATTGCAAGGTGCAATTCTGAAATTTTTTGCTTTTTCCTGCTCCTCTTAGCATGATAAAGAAGATTCAAAGAGAGTGAGATGCCAGCTCCTTTCATTCAGTCAGTAGCTTCAATCATTTCTGGACGTTTTTCAATGGCAAAAATCAATGAATATTGTAAATGCACAAACAGTAATTTCTCCGCATTGCAAGGTGCAATTCTGAAATTTTTTGCTTTTTCCTGCTCCTCTTAGCATGATAAAGAAGATTCAAAGAGAGTGAGATGCCAGCTCCTTTCATTCAGTCAGTAGCTTCAAACATTTCTGGTATATGAATAACATGATGTTTTTCAATGGCAAAAATTAATGAATATTGTAAATGCACAAACAGTAATTTCTCCGCATTGCAAGGTGCAATTCTGAAATTTTTTGCTTTTTCCAGCTCCTCTTAGCATGATAAAGAAGATTCAAAGAGAGTGAGATGCCAGCTCCTTTCATTCAGTCAGTAGCTTCAATCATTTCTGGACGTTTTTCAATGGCAAAAATCAATGAATATTGTAAATGCACAAACAGTAATTTCTCCGCATTGCAAGGTGCAATTCTGAAATTTTTTGCTTTATCCTGCTCCTCTTAGCATGATAAAGAAGATTCAAAGAGAGTGAGGTGCCAGCTCCTTTCATTCAGTCAGTAGCTTCAAACATTTCTGGTATATGAATAACATGTTTTTCAATGGCAAAAATCAATGAATATTGTAAATGCACAAACAGTAATTTCTCCGCATTGCAAGGTGCAATTCTGAAATTTTTTGCTTTTTCCTGCTCCTCTTAGCATGATAAAGAAAATTCAAAGAGAGTGAGATGCCAGCTCCTTTCATTCAGTCAGTAGCTTCAATCATTTCTGGACGTTTTTCAATGGCAAAAATCAATGAATATTGTAAATGCACAAACAGTAATTTCTCCGCATTGCAAGGTGCAATTCTGAAATTTTTTGCTTTTTCCTGCTCCTCTTAGCATGATAAAGAAGATTCAAAGAGAGTGAGATGCCAGCTCCTTTCATTCAGTCAGTAGCTTCAATCATTTCTGGACGTTTTTCAATGGCAAAAATCAATGAATATTGTAAATGCACAAACAGTAATTTCTCCGCATTGCAAGGTGCAATTCTGAAATTTTTTGCTTTTTCCTGCTCCTCTTAGCATGATAAAGAAGATTCAAAGTGAGTGAGATGCCAGCTCCTTTCATTCAGTCAGTAGCTTCAATCATTTCTGGACGTTTTTCAATGGCAAAAATCAATGAATATTGTAAATGTACAAACAGTAATTTCTCCGCATTGCAAGGTGCAATTCTGAAATTTTTTGCTTTTTCCTGCTCCTCTTAGCATGATAAAGAAGATTCAAAGAGAGTGAGGTTCCAGCTCCTTTCATTCAGTCAGTAGCTTCAAACATTTCTGGTATATGAATAACATGTTTTTCAATGGCAAAAATCAATGAATATTGTAAATGCACAAACAGTAATTTCTCCGCATTGCAAGGTGCAATTCTGAAATTTTTTGCTTTTTCCTGCTCCTCTTAACTTGATAAAGAAGATTCAAAGAGAGTGAGATTCCAGCTCCTTTCATTCAGTCAGTAGCTTCAATCATTTCTGGACGTTTTTCAATGGCAAAAATCAATGAATATTGTAAATGCACAAACTGTAATTTCTCCGCATTGTAAGGTGCAATTCTGAAATTTTTTGCTTTTTCCTGCTCCTCTTAGCATGATAAAGAAGATTCAAAGAGAGTGAGATGCCAGCTCCTTTCATTCAGTCAGTAGCTTCAATCATTTCTGGACGTTTTTCAATGGCAAAAATCAATGAATATTGTAAATGCACAAACAGTAATTTCTCCGCATTGCAAGGTGCAATTCTGAAATTTTTTGCTTTTTCCTGCTCCTCTTAGCATGATAAAGAAGATTCAAAGAGAGTGAGATGCCAGCTCCTTTCATTCAGTCAGTAGCTTCAAACATTTCTGGTATATGAATAACATGATGTTTTTCAATGGCAAAAATCAATAAATATTGTAAATGCACAAACAGTAATTTCTCCGCATTGCAAGGTGCAAGTCTGAAATTTTTTGCTTTTTCCTGCTCCTCTTAGCATGATAAAGAAGATTCAAAGAGAGTGAGATGCCAGCTACTTTCATTCAGTCAGTAGCTTCAATCATTTCTGGACGTTTTTCAATGGTAAAAATCAATGAATATTGTAAATGCACAAACAGTAATTTCTCCGCATTGCAAGGTGCAATTCTGAAATTTTTTGCTTTTTCCTGCTCCTCTTAGCATGATAAAGAAGATTCAAAGAGAGTGAGATGCCAGCTCCTTTCATTCAGTCAGTAGCTTCAATCATTTCTGGACGTTTTTCAATGGCAAAAATCAATGAATATTGTAAATGCACAAACAGTAATTTCTTCGCATTGCAAGGTGCAATTCTGAAATGTTTTGCTTTTTCCTGCTCCTCTTAGCATGATAAAGAAGATTCAAAGAGAGTGAGATGCCAGCTCCTTTCATTCAGTCAGTAGCTTCAATCATTTCTGGTAAATGAATAACATGATGTTTTTCAATGGCAAAAATCAATGAATTTTGTAAATGCACAAACAGTAATTTCTCCGCATTGCAAGGCGCAATTCTGAAATTTTTTGCTTTTTCCTGCTCCTCTTAGCATGATAAAGAAGATTCAAAGAGAGTGAGATGCCAGCTCCTTTCATTCAGTCAGTAGCTTCAATCATTTCTGGACGTTTTTCAATGGCAAAAATCAATGAATATTGTAAATGCACAAACAGTAATTTCTCCGCATTGCAAGGTGCAATTCTGAAATTTTTTGCTTTTTCCTGCTCCTCTTAGCATGATAAAGAAGATTCAAAGAGAGTGAGATGCCAGCTCCTTTCATTCAGTCAGTAGCTTCAATCATTTCTGGATGTTTTTCAATGGCAAAAGTCAATGAATATTGTAAATGCACAAACTGTAATTTCTTCGCATTGCAAGGTGCAATTCTGAAATTTTTTGCTTTTCCTGCTCCTCTTAGCATGATAAAGAAGATTCATAGAGAGTGAGATGCCAGCTCCTTTCATTCAGTCAGTAGCTTCAATCATTTCTGGACGTTTTTCAATGGCAAAAATCAATGAATATTGTAATTGCACAAACAGTAATTTCTCCGCATTGCAAGGTGCAATTATGAAATTTTTTGCTTTTTCCTGCTCCTCTTAGCATGATAAAGAAGATTCAAAGAGAGTGAGATGCCAGCTCCTTTCATTCAGTCAGTAGCTTCAAACATTTCTGGTATATGAATAACATGATGTTTTTCAATGGCAAAAATCAATGAATATTGTAAATGCACAAACAGTAATTTCTCCGCATTGCAAGGTGCAATTCTGAAATTTTTTGCTTTTTCCTGCTCCTCTTAGCATGATAAAGAAGATTCAAAGAGAGTGAGATGCCAGCTCCTTTCATTCAGTCAGTAGCTTCAATCATTTCTGGACGTTTTTCAATGGCAAAAATCAATGAATATTGTAAATGCACAAACAGTAATTTCTCCGCATTGCAAGGTGCAATTCTGAAATTTTTTGCTTTTTCCTGCTCCTCTTAGCATGATAAAGAAGATTCAAAGAGAGTGAGATGCCAGCTCCTTTCATTCAGTCAGTAGCTTCAATCATTTCTGGACGTTTTTCAATGGCAAAAATCAATGAATATTGTAAATGCACAAACTGTAATTTCTCCGCATTGTAAGGTGCAATTCTGAAATTTTTTGCTTTTTCCTGCTCCTCTTAGCATGATAAAGAAGATTCAAAGAGAGTGAGATGCCAGCTCCTTTCATTCAGTCAGTAGCTTCAATCATTTCTGGACGTTTTTCAATGGCAAAAATCAATGAATATTGTAAATGCACAAACAGTAATTTCTCCGCATTGCAAGGTGCAATTCTGAAATTTTTTGCTTTTTCCTGCTCCTCTTAGCATGATAAAGAAGATTCAAAGAGAGTGAGATGCCAGCTCCTTTCATTCAGTCAGTAGCTTCAAACATTTCTGGTATATGAATAACATGATGTTTTTCAATGGCAAAAATCAATGAATATTGTAAATGCACAAACAGTAATTTCTCCGCATTGCAAGGTGCAAGTCTGAAATTTTTTGCTTTTTCCTGCTCCTCTTAGCATGATAAAGAAGATTCAAAGAGAGTGAGATGCCAGCT
Organism: Phyllobates terribilis; assembly: GCF_046119375.1. Lineage (NCBI taxonomy): Eukaryota > Metazoa > Chordata > Amphibia > Anura > Dendrobatidae > Phyllobates > Phyllobates terribilis. Next base: position 72,327 of record NW_027364717.1, read on the forward strand.
ACTTTCATTCAGTCAGTAGCTTCAATCATTTCTGGACGTTTTTCAATGGTAAAAATCAATGAATATTGTAAATGCACAAACAGTAATTTCTCCGCATTGCAAGGTGCAATTCTGAAATTTTTTGCTTTTTCCTGCTCCTCTTAGCATGATAAAGAAGATTCAAAGAGAGTGAGATGCCAGCTCCTTTCATTCAGTCAGTAGCTTCAATCATTTCTGGACGTTTTTCAATGGCAAAAATCAATGAATATTGTAAATGCACAAACAGTAATTTCTCCGCATTGCAAGGTGCAATTCTGAAATTTTTTGCTTTTTCCTGCTCCTCTTAGCATGATAAAGAAGTTTCAAAGAGAGTGAGATGCCAGCTCCTTTCATTCAGTCAGTAGCTTCAATCATTTCTGGTAAATGAATAACATGATGTTTTTCAATGGCAAAAATCAATGAATTTTGTAAATGCACAAACACTAATTTCTCCGCATTGCAAGGCGCAATTCTGAAATTTTTTGCTTTTTCCTGCTCCTCTTAGCATGATAAAGAAGATTCAAAGAGAGTGAGATGCCAGCTCCTTTCATTCAGTCAGTAGCTTCAATCATTTCTGGACGTTTTCAATGGCAAAAATCAATGAATATTGTAAATGCACAAACAGTAATTTCTCCGCATTGCAAGGTGCAATTCTGAAATTTTTTGCTTTTTCCTGCTCCTCTTAGCATGATAAAGAAGATTCAAAGAGAGTGAGGTGCCAGCTCCTTTCATTCAGTCAGTAGCTTCAAACATTTCTGGTATATGAATAACATGTTTTTCAATGGCAAAAATCAATGAATATTGTAAATGCACAAACAGTAATTTCTCCGCAATGCAAGGAGCAATTCTGAAATTTTTTGCTTTTTCCTGCTCCTCTTAGCATGATAAAGAAGATTCAAAGAGAGTGAGATGCCAGCTCCTTTCATTCAGTCAGTAGCTTCAATCATTTCTGGACGTTTTTCAATGGCAAAAATCAATGAATATTGTAAATGCACAAACAGTAATTTCTCCGCATTGCAAGGTGCAATTCTGAAATTTTTTGCTTTTTCCTGCTCCTCTTAGCATGATAAAGAAGATTCAAAGAGAGTGAGATGCCAGCTCCTTTCATTCAGTCAGTAGCTTCAATCATTTCTGGACGTTTTTCAATGGCAAAAATCAATGAATATTGTAAATGCACAAACTGTAATTTCTCCGCATTGCAAGGTGCAATTCTGAAATTTTTTGCTTTTTCCTGCTCCTCTTAGCATGATAAAGAAGATTCAAAGAGAGTGAGATGCCAGCTCCTTTCATTCAGTCAGTAGCTTCAAACATTTCTGGTATATGAATAACATGTTTTTCAATGGCAAAAATCAATGAATATTGTAAATGCACAAACAGTAATTTCTCCGCATTGCAAGGTGCAATTCTGAAATTTTTTGCTTTTTCCTGCTCCTCTTAGCATGATAAAGAAGATTCAAAGAGAGTGAGATGCCAGCTCCTTTCATTCAGTCAGTAGCTTCAAACATTTCTGGTATATGAATAACATGATGTTTTTCAATGGCAAAAATCAATGAATATTGTAAATGCACAAACAGTAATTTCTCCGCATTGCAAGGTGCAATTCTGAAATTTTTTGCTTTTTCCTGCTCCTCTTAGCATGATAAAGAAGATTCAAAGAGAGTGAGATGCCAGCTCCTTTCATTCAGTCAGTAGCTTCAATCATTTCTGGACGTTTTTCAATGGCAAAAATCAATGAATATTGTAAATGCACAAACAGTAATTTCTCCGCATTGCAAGGTGCAATTCTGAAATTTTTTGCTTTTTCCTGCTCCTCTTAGCATGATAAAGAAGATTCAAAGAGAGTGAGATGCCAGCTCCTTTCATTCAGTCAGTAGCTTCAATCATTTCTGGACGTTTTTCAATGGCAAAAATCAATGAATATTGTAAATGCACAAACAGTAATTTCTCCGCATTGCAAGGTGCAATTCTGAAATTTTTTGCTTTTTCCTGCTCCTCTTAGCATGATAAAGAAGATTCAAAGTGAGTGAGATGCCAGCTCCTTTCATTCAGTCAGTAGCTTCAATCATTTCTGGACGTTTTTCAATGGCAAAAATCAATGAATATTGTAAATGTACAAACAGTAATTTCTCCGCATTGCAAGGTGCAATTCTGAAATTTTTTGCTTTTTCCTGCTCCTCTTAGCATGATAAAGAAGATTCAAAGAGAGTGAGGTTCCAGCTCCTTTCATTCAGTCAGTAGCTTCAAACATTTCTGGTATATGAATAACATGTTTTTCAATGGCAAAAATCAATGAATATTGTAAATGCACAAACAGTAATTTCTCCGCATTGCAAGGTGCAATTCTGAAATTTTTTGCTTTTTCCTGCTCCTCTTAACTTGATAAAGAAGATTCAAAGAGAGTGAGATTCCAGCTCCTTTCATTCAGTCAGTAGCTTCAATCATTTCTGGACGTTTTTCAATGGCAAAAATCAATGAATATTGTAAATGCACAAACTGTAATTTCTCCGCATTGTAAGGTGCAATTCTGAAATTTTTTGCTTTTTCCTGCTCCTCTTAGCATGATAAAGAAGATTCAAAGAGAGTGAGATGCCAGCTCCTTTCATTCAGTCAGTAGCTTCAATCATTTCTGGACGTTTTTCAATGGCAAAAATCAATGAATATTGTAAATGCACAAACAGTAATTTCTCCGCATTGCAAGGTGCAATTCTGAAATTTTTTGCTTTTTCCTGCTCCTCTTAGCATGATAAAGAAGATTCAAAGAGAGTGAGATGCCAGCTCCTTTCATTCAGTCAGTAGCTTCAAACATTTCTGGTATATGAATAACATGATGTTTTTCAATGGCAAAAATCAATAAATATTGTAAATGCACAAACAGTAATTTCTCCGCATTGCAAGGTGCAAGTCTGAAATTTTTTGCTTTTTCCTGCTCCTCTTAGCATGATAAAGAAGATTCAAAGAGAGTGAGATGCCAGCTACTTTCATTCAGTCAGTAGCTTCAATCATTTCTGGACGTTTTTCAATGGTAAAAATCAATGAATATTGTAAATGCACAAACAGTAATTTCTCCGCATTGCAAGGTGCAATTCTGAAATTTTTTGCTTTTTCCTGCTCCTCTTAGCATGATAAAGAAGATTCAAAGAGAGTGAGATGCCAGCTCCTTTCATTCAGTCAGTAGCTTCAATCATTTCTGGACGTTTTTCAATGGCAAAAATCAATGAATATTGTAAATGCACAAACAGTAATTTCTTCGCATTGCAAGGTGCAATTCTGAAATGTTTTGCTTTTTCCTGCTCCTCTTAGCATGATAAAGAAGATTCAAAGAGAGTGAGATGCCAGCTCCTTTCATTCAGTCAGTAGCTTCAATCATTTCTGGTAAATGAATAACATGATGTTTTTCAATGGCAAAAATCAATGAATTTTGTAAATGCACAAACAGTAATTTCTCCGCATTGCAAGGCGAAATTCTGAAATTTTTTGCTTTTTCCTGCTCCTCTTAGCATGATAAAGAAGATTCAAAGAGAGTGAGATGCCAGCTCCTTTCATTCAGTCAGTAGCTTCAATCATTTCTGGACGTTTTTCAATGGCAAAAATCAATGAATATTGTAAATGCACAAACAGTAATTTCTGCGCATTGCAAGGTGCAATTCTGAAATTTTTTGCTTTTTCCTGCTCCTCTTAGCATGATAAAGAAGATTCAAAGAGAGTGAGATGCCAGCTCCTTTCATTCAGTCAGTAGCTTCAATCATTTCTGGATGTTTTTCAATGGCAAAAGTCAATGAATATTGTAAATGCACAAACTGTAATTTCTTCGCATTGCAAGGTGCAATTCTGAAATTTTTTGCTTTTCCTGCTCCTCTTAGCATGATAAAGAAGATTCATAGAGAGTGAGATGCCAGCTCCTTTCATTCAGTCAGTAGCTTCAATCATTTCTGGACGTTTTTCAATGGCAAAAATCAATGAATATTGTAATTGCACAAACAGTAATTTCTCCGCATTGCAAGGTGCAATTATGAAATTTTTTGCTTTTTCCTGCTCCTCTTAGCATGATAAAGAAGATTCAAAGAGAGTGAGATGCCAGCTCCTTTCATTCAGTCAGTAGCTTCAAACATTTCTGGTATATGAATAACATGATGTTTTTCAATGGCAAAAATCAATGAATATTGTAAATGCACAAACAGTAATTTCTCCGCATTGCAAGGTGCAATTCTGAAATTTTTTGCTTTTTCCTGCTCCTCTTAGCATGATAAAGAAGATTCAAAGAGAGTGAGATGCCAGCTCCTTTCATTCAGTCAGTAGCTTCAATCATTTCTGGACGTTTTTCAATGGCAAAAATCAATGAATATTGTAAATGCACAAACAGTAATTTCTCCGCATTGCAAGGTGCAATTCTGAAATTTTTTGCTTTTTCCTGCTCCTCTTAGCATGATAAAGAAGATTCAAAGAGAGTGAGATGCCAGCTCCTTTCATTCAGTCAGTAGCTTCAATCATTTCTGGACGTTTTTCAATGGCAAAAATCAATGAATATTGTAAATGCACAAACTGTAATTTCTCCGCATTGTAAGGTGCAATTCTGAAATTTTTTGCTTTTTCCTGCTCCTCTTAGCATGATAAAGAAGATTCAAAGAGAGTGAGATGCCAGCTCCTTTCATTCAGTCAGTAGCTTCAATCATTTCTGGACGTTTTTCAATGGCAAAAATCAATGAATATTGTAAATGCACAAACAGTAATTTCTCCGCATTGCAAGGTGCAATTCTGAAATTTTTTGCTTTTTCCTGCTCCTCTTAGCATGATAAAGAAGATTCAAAGAGAGTGAGATGCCAGCTCCTTTCATTCAGTCAGTAGCTTCAAACATTTCTGGTATATGAATAACATGATGTTTTTCAATGGCAAAAATCAATGAATATTGTAAATGCACAAACAGTAATTTCTCCGCATTGCAAGGTGCAAGTCTGAAATTTTTTGCTTTTTCCTGCTCCTCTTAGCATGATAAAGAAGATTCAAAGAGAGTGAGATGCCAGCTACTTTCATTCAGTCAGTAGCTTCAATCATTTCTGGACGTTTTTCAATGGTAAAAATCAATGAATATTGTAAATACACAAACAGTAATTTCTCCGCATTGCAAGGTGCAATTCTGAAATTTTTTTCTTTTTCCTGCTCCTCTTAGCATGATAAAGAAGATTCAAAGAGAGTGAGATGCCAGCTCCTTTCATTCAGTCAGTAGCTTCAATCATTTCTGGACGTTTTTCAATGGCAAAAATCAATGAATATTGTAAATGCACAAACAGTAATTTCTCCGCATTGCAAGGTGCAATTCTGAAATTTTTTGCTTTTTCCTGCTCCTCTTAGCATGATAAAGAAGTTTCAAAGAGAGTGAGATGCCAGCTCCTTTCATTCAGTCAGTAGCTTCAATCATTTCTGGTAAATGAATAACATGATGTTTTTCAATGGCAAAAATCAATGAATTTTGTAAATGCACAAACACTAATTTCTCCGCATTGCAAGGCGCAATTCTGAAATTTTTTGCTTTTTCCTGCTCCTCTTAGCATGATAAAGAAGATTCAAAGAGAGTGAGATGCCAGCTCCTTTCATTCAGTCAGTAGCTTCAATCATTTCTGGACGTTTTCAATGGCAAAAATCAATGAATATTGTAAATGCACAAACAGTAATTTCTCCGCATTGCAAGGTGCAATTCTGAAATTTTTTGCTTTTTCCTGCTCCTCTTAGCATGATAAAGAAGATTCAAAGAGAGTGAGGTGCCAGCTCCTTTCATTCAGTCAGTAGCTTCAAACATTTCTGGTATATGAATAACATGTTTTTCAATGGCAAAAATCAATGAATATTGTAAATGCACAAACAGTAATTTCTCCGCAATGTAAGGAGCAATTCTGAAATTTTTTGCTTTTTCCTGCTCCTCTTAGCATGATAAAGAAGATTCAAAGAGAGTGAGATGCCAGCTCCTTTCATTCAGTCAGTAGCTTCAATCATTTCTGGACGTTTTTCAATGGCAAAAATCAATGAATATTGTAAATGCACAAACAGTAATTTCTCCGCATTGCAAGGTGCAATTCTGAAATTTTTTGCTTTTTCCTGCTCCTCTTAGCATGATAAAGAAGATTCAAAGAGAGTGAGATGCCAGCTCCTTTCATTCAGTCAGTAGCTTCAATCATTTCTGGACGTTTTTCAATGGCAAAAATCAATGAATATTGTAAATGCACAAACTGTAATTTCTCCGCATTGCAAGGTGCAATTCTGAAATTTTTTGCTTTTTCCTGCTCCTCTTAGCATGATAAAGAAGATTCAAAGAGAGTGAGATGCCAGCTCCTTTCATTCAGTCAGTAGCTTCAAACATTTCTGGTATATGAATAACATGTTTTTCAATGGCAAAAATCAATGAATATTGTAAATGCACAAACAGTAATTTCTCCGCATTGCAAGGTGCAATTCTGAAATTTTTTGCTTTTTCCTGCTCCTCTTAGCATGATAAAGAAGATTCAAAGAGAGTGAGATGCCAGCTCCTTTCATTCAGTCAGTAGCTTCAAACATTTCTGGTATATGAATAACATGATGTTTTTCAATGGCAAAAATCAATGAATATTGTAAATGCACAAACAGTAATTTCTCCGCATTGCAAGGTGCAATTCTGAAATTTTTTGCTTTTTCCTGCTCCTCTTAGCATGATAAAGAAGATTCAAAGAGAGTGAGATGCCAGCTCCTTTCATTCAGTCAGTAGCTTCAAACATTTCTGGTATATGAATAACATGATGTTTTTCAATGGCAAAAATCAATGAATATTGTAAATGCACAAACAGTAATTTCTCCGCATTGCAAGGTGCAATTCTGAAATTTTTTGCTTTTTCCTGCTCCTCTTAGCATGATAAAGAAGATTCAAAGAGAGTGAGATGCCAGCTCCTTTCATTGAGTCAGTAGCTTCAATCATTTCTGGACTTTTTTCAATGGCAAAAATCATTGAATATTGTAAATGCACAAACAGTAATTTCTCCGCATTGCAAGGTGCAATTCTGAAATTTTTTACTTTTTCTTGCTCCTCTTAGCATGATAAAGAAGATTCAAAGAGAGTGAGATGCCAGCTCCTTTCATTCAGTCAGTAGCTTCAATCATTTCTGGTATATGAATAACATGATGTTTTTCAATGGCAAAAATCAATGAATATTGTAAATGCACAAACAGTAATTTCTCCGCATTGCAAGGTGCAATTCTGAAATTTTTTGTTTTTTCCTGCTCCTCTTAGCATGATAAAGAAGATTCAAAGAGAGTGAGATGCCAGCTCCTTTCATTCAGTCAGTAGCTTCAAACATTTCTGGTATATGAATAACATGATGTTTTTCAATGGCAAAAATCAATGAATATTGTAAATGCACAAACAGTAATTTCTCCGCATTGCAAGGTGCAATTCTGAAATTTTTTGCTTTTTCCTGCTCCTCTTAGCATGTTAAAGAAGATTCAAAGAGAGTGAGATGCCAGCTCCTTTCGTTCAGTCAGTAGCCTCAATCATTTCTGGACGTTTTTCAATGGTAAAAATCAATGAATATTGTAAATGCACAAACAGTAATTTCTCCGCATTGCAAGGTGCAATTCTGAAATTTTTTGCTTTTTCCTGCTCCTCTTAGCATGATAAAGAAGATTCAAAGAGAGTGAGATGCCAGCTCCTTTCATTCAGTCAGTAGCTTCAAACATTTCTGGTATATGAATAACATGATGTTTTTCAATGGCAAAAATCAATGAATATTGTAAATGCACAAACAGTAATTTCTCCGCATTGCAAGGTGCAATTCTGAAATTTTTTGCTTTTTCCTGCTCCTCTTAGCATGATAAAGAAGATTCAAAGAGAGTGAGATGCCAGCTCCTTTCATTCAGTCAGTAGCTTCAATCATTTCTGGTATATGAATAACATGATGTTTTTCAATGGCAAAAATCAATGAATATTGTAAATGCACAAACAGTAATTTCTCCGCATTGCAAGGTGCAATTCTGAAATTTTTTGCTTTTTCCTGCTCCTCTTAGCATGATAAAGAAGATTCAAAGAGAGTGAGATGCCAGCTCCTTTCATTCAGTCAGTAGCTTCAATCATTTCTGGACGTTTTTCAATGGCAAAAATCAATGAATATTGCAAATGCACAAACAGTAATTTCTCCGCATTGCAAGGTGCAATTCTGAAATTTTTTGCTTTTTCCTGCTCCTCTTAGCATGATAAACAAGATTCAAAGAGAGTGAGATGCCAGCTCCTTTCATTCAGTCAGTAGCTTCAATCATTTCTGGACGTTTTTCAATGGCAAAAATCAATGAATATTGTAAATGCACAAACAGTAATTTCTCCGCATTGCAAGGTGCAATTCTGAAATTTTTTGCTTTTACCTGCTCCTCTTAGCATGATAAAGAAGATTCAAAGAGAGTGAGATGCCAGCTCCTTTCTTTCAGTCAGTAGCTTCAATCATTTCTGGACGTTTTTCAATGGCAAAAATCAATGAATATTGTAAATGCACAAACAGTAATATCTCCGCATTGCAAGTTGCAATTCTGAAATTTTTTGCTTTTTCCTGCTCCTCTTAGCATGATAAAGAAGATTCAAAGAGAGTGAGATGCCAGCTCCTTTCATTCAGTCAGTAGCTTCAAACATTTCTGGTATATGAATAACATGATGTTTTTCAATGGCAAAAATCAATGAATATTGTAAATGCACAAACAGTAATTTCTCCGCATTGCAAGGTGCAATTCTGAAATTTTTTGCTTTTTCCTGCTCCTCTTAGCATGATGAAGATTCAAAGAGAGTGAGATGCCAGCTCCTTTCGTTCAGTCAGTAGCTTCAATCATTTCTGGACGTTTTTCAATGGCAAAAATCATTGAATATTATAAATGCACAAACAGTAATTTCTCCGCATTGCATAGTGCAATTCTGAAATTTTTTACTTTTTCCTGCTCCTCTTAGCATGATAAAGAAGATTCAAAGAGAGTGAGATGCCAGCTCCTTTCATTCAGTCAGTAGCTTCAATCATTTCTGGACGTTTTTCAATGGCAAAAATCAATGAATATTGTAAATGCACAAACTGTAATTTCTCCGCATTGCAAGGTGCAATTCTGAAATTTTTTGCTTTTTCCTGCTCCTCTTAGCATGATAAAGAAGATTCAAAGAGAGTGAGATGCCAGCTCCTTTCATTCAGTCAGTAGCTTCAAACATTTCTGGTATATGAATAACATGTTTTTCAATGGCAAAAATCAATGAATATTGTAAATGCACAAACAGTAATTTCTCCGCATTGCAAGGTGCAATTCTGAAATTTTTTGCTTTTTCCTGCTCCTCTTAGCATGATAAAGAAGATTCAAAGAGAGTGAGATGCCAGCTCCTTTCATTCAGTCAGTAGCTTCAAACATTTCTGGTATATGAATAACATGATGTTTTTCAATGGCAAAAATCAATGAATATTGTAAATGCACAAACAGTAATTTCTCCGCATTGCAAGGTGCAATTCTGAAATTTTTTGCTTTTTCCTGCTCCTCTTAGCATGATAAAGAAGATTCAAAGAGAGTGAGATGCCAGCTCCTTTCATTCAGTCAGTAGCTTCAAACATTTCTGGTATATGAATAACATGATGTTTTTCAATGGCAAAAATCAATGAATATTGTAAATGCACAAACAGTAATTTCTCCGCATTGCAAGGTGCAATTCTGAAATTTTTTGCTTTTTCCTGCTCCTCTTAGCATGATAAAGAAGATTCAAAGAGAGTGAGATGCCAGCTCCTTTCATTGAGTCAGTAGCTTCAATCATTTCTGGACTTTTTTCAATGGCAAAAATCATTGAATATTGTAAATGCACAAACAGTAATTTCTCCGCATTGCAAGGTGCAATTCTGAAATTTTTTACTTTTTCTTGCTCCTCTTAGCATGATAAAGAAGATTCAAAGAGAGTGAGATGCCAGCTCCTTTCATTCAGTCAGTAGCTTCAATCATTTCTGGTATATGAATAACATGATGTTTTTCAATGGCAAAAATCAATGAATATTGTAAATGCACAAACAGTAATTTCTCCGCATTGCAAGGTGCAATTCTGAAATTTTTTGTTTTTTCCTGCTCCTCTTAGCATGATAAAGAAGATTCAAAGAGAGTGAGATGCCAGCTCCTTTCATTCAGTCAGTAGCTTCAAACATTTCTGGTATATGAATAACATGATGTTTTTCAATGGCAAAAATCAATGAATATTGTAAATGCACAAACAGTAATTTCTCCGCATTGCAAGGTGCAATTCTGAAATTTTTTGCTTTTTCCTGCTCCTCTTAGCATGTTAAAGAAGATTCAAAGAGAGTGAGATGCCAGCTCCTTTCGTTCAGTCAGTAGCCTCAATCATTTCTGGACGTTTTTCAATGGTAAAAATCAATGAATATTGTAAATGCACAAACAGTAATTTCTCCGCATTGCAAGGTGCAATTCTGAAATTTTTTGCTTTTTCCTGCTCCTCTTAGCATGATAAAGAAGATTCAAAGAGAGTGAGATGCCAGCTCCTTTCATTCAGTCAGTAGCTTCAAACATTTCTGGTATATGAATAACATGATGTTTTTCAATGGCAAAAATCAATGAATATTGTAAATGCACAAACAGTAATTTCTCCGCATTGCAAGGTGCAATTCTGAAATTTTTTGCTTTTTCCTGCTCCTCTTAGCATGATAAAGAAGATTCAAAGAGAGTGAGATGCCAGCTCCTTTCATTCAGTCAGTAGCTTCAATCATTTCTGGTATATGAATAACATGATGTTTTTCAATGGCAAAAATCAATGAATATTGTAAATGCACAAACAGTAATTTCTCCGCATTGCAAGGTGCAATTCTGAAATTTTTTGCTTTTTCCTGCTCCTCTTAGCATGATAAAGAAGATTCAAAGAGAGTGAGATGCCAGCTCCTTTCATTCAGTCAGTAGCTTCAATCATTTCTGGACGTTTTTCAATTGCAAAAATCAATGAATATTGCAAATGCACAAACAGTAATTTCTCCGCATTGCAAGGTGCAATTCTGAAATTTTTTGCTTTTTCCTGCTCCTCTTAGCATGATAAACAAGATTCAAAGAGAGTGAGATGCCAGCTCCTTTCATTCAGTCAGTAGCTTCAATCATTTCTGGACGTTTTTCAATGGCAAAAATCAATGAATATTGTAAATGCACAAACAGTAATTTCTCCGCATTGCAAGGTGCAATTCTGAAATTTTTTGCTTTTACCTGCTCCTCTTAGCATGATAAAGAAGATTCAAAGAGAGTGAGATGCCAGCTCCTTTCTTTCAGTCAGTAGCTTCAATCATTTCTGGACGTTTTTCAATGGCAAAAATCAATGAATATTGTAAATGCACAAACAGTAATTTCTCCGCATTGCAAGTTGCAATTCTGAAATTTTTTGCTTTTTCCTGCTCCTCTTAGCATGATAAAGAAGATTCAAAGAGAGTGAGATGCCAGCTCCTTTCATTCAGTCAGTAGCTTCAAACATTTCTGGTATATGAATAACATGATGTTTTTCAATGGCAAAAATCAATGAATATTGTAAATGCACAAACAGTAATTTCTCCGCATTGCAAGGTGCAATTCTGAAATTTTTTGCTTTTTCCTGCTCCTCTTAGCATGATGAAGATTCAAAGAGAGTGAGATGCCAGCTCCTTTCGTTCAGTCAGTAGCTTCAATCATTTCTGGACGTTTTTCAATGGCAAAAATCATTGAATATTATAAATGCACAAACAGTAATTTCTCCGCATTGCATAGTGCAATTCTGAAATTTTTTACTTTTTCCTGCTCCTCTTAGCATGATAAAGAAGATTCAAAGAGAGTGAGATGCCAGCTCCTTTCATTCAGTCAGTAGCTTCAATCATTTCTGGTATATGAATAACATGATGTTTTTCAATGGCAAAAATCAATGAATATTGTAAATGCACAAACAGTAATTTCTCCGCATTGCAAGGTGCAATTCTGAAATTTTTTGCTTTTTCCTGCTCCTCTTAGCATGATAAAGAAGATTCAAAGAGAGTGAGATGCCAGCTCCTTTCATTCAGTCAGTAGCTTCAATAATTTCTGGACGTTTTTCAATGGCAAAAATCAATGAATATTGTAAATGCACAAACAGTAATTTCTCCGCATTGCAAGGTGCAATTCTGAAATTTTTTGCTTTTTCCTGCTCCTCTTAGCATGATAAACATGATTCAAAGAGAGTGAGATGCCAGCTCCTTTCATTCAGTCAGTAGCTTCAATCATTTCTGGACGTTTTTCAATGGCAAAAATCAATGAATATTGTAAATGCACAAACAGTAATTTCTCCGCATTGCAAGGTGCAATTATGAAATTTTTTGCTTTTTCCTGCTCCTCTTAGCATGATAAAGAAGATTCAAAGAGAGTGAGATGCCAGCTCCTTTCATTCAGTCAGTAGCTTCAAACATTTCTGGTATATGAATAACATGATGTTTTTCAATGGCAAAAATCAATGAATATTGTAAATGCACAAACAGTAATTTCTCCGCATTGCAAGGTGCAATTCTGAAATTTTTTGCTTTTTCCTGCTCCTCTTAGCATGATAAAGAAGATTCAAAGAGAGTGAGATGCCAGCTCCTTTCATTCAGTCAGTAGCTTCAATCATTTCTGGATGTTTTTCAATGGCAAAAATCAATGAATATTGTAAATGCACAAACAGTAATTTCTCCGCATTGCAAGGTGCAATTCTGAAATTTTTTGCTTTTTCCTGCTCCTCTTAGCATGATAAACAAGATTCAAAGAGAGTGAGATGCCAGCTCCTTTCATTCAGTCAGTAGCTTCAATCATTTCTGGACGTTTTTCAATGGCAAAAATCAATGAATATCGTAAATGCACAAACAGTAATTTCTCCGCATTGCAAGGTGCAATTCTGAAATTTTTTGCTTTTTCCTGCTCCTCTTAGCATGATAAAGAAGATTCAAAGAGAGTGAGATGCCAGCTCCTTTCATTCAGTCAGTAGCTTCAAACATTTCTGGTATATGAATAACATGATGTTTTTCAATGGCAAAAATCAATGAATATTGTAAATGCACAAACAGTAATTTCTCCGCATTGCAAGGTGCAAGTCTGAAATTTTTTGCTTTTTCCTGCTCCTCTTAGCATGATAAAGAAGATTCAAAGAGAGTGAGATGCCAGCTACTTTCATTCAGTCAGTAGCTTCAATCATTTCTGGACGTTTTTCAATGGTAAAAATCAATGAATATTGTAAATGCACAAACAGTAATTTCTCCACATTGCAAGGTGCAATTCTGAAATTTTTTGCTTTTTCCTGCTCCTCTTAGCATGATAAAGAAGATTCAAAGAGAGTGAGATGCCAGCTCCTTTCATTCAGTCAGTAGCTTCAAACATTTGTGGTATATGAATAACATGATGTTTTTCAATGGCAAAAATCAATGAATATTGTAAATGCACAAACAGTAATTTCTCCGCATTGCAAGGTGCAATTCTGAAATTTTTTGCTTTTTCCTGCTCCTCTTAGCATGATAAAGAAGATTCAAAGACAGTGAGATGCCAGCTCCTTTCATTCAGTCAGTAGCTTCAATCATTTCTGGATGTTTTTCAATGGCAAAAATCAATGAATATTGTAAATGCACAAACTGTAATTTCTCCGCATTGCAAGGTGCAATTCTGAAATTTTTTGCTTTTTCCTGCTCCTCTTAGCATAATAAAGAAGATTCAAAGAGAGTGAGATGCCAGCTCCTTTCATTCAGTCAGTAGCTTCAATCATTTCTGGACGTTTTTCAATGGCAAAAATCAATGAATATTGTAAATGCACAAACAGTAATTTCTCCGCATTGCAAGGTGCAATTCTGAAATTTTTTGCTTTTTCCTGCTCCTCTTAGCATGATAAAGAAGATTCAAAGAGAGTGAGATGCCAGCTCCTTTCATTCAGTCAGTACCTTCAATCATTTCTGGACGTTTTTCAATGGCAAAAATCAATGAATATTGTAAATGCACAAACAGTAATTTCTCCGCATTGCAAGGTGCAATTCTGAAATTTTTTGCTTTTTCCCGCTCCTCTTAGCATGATAAAGATTCAAAGAGAGTGAGGTGCCAGCTCCTTTCATTCAGTCAGTAGCTTCAAACATTTCTGGTATATGAATAACATGTTTTTCAATGGCAAAAATCAATGAATATTGTAAATGCACAAACAGTAATTTCTCCGCATTGCAAGGTGCAATTCTGAAATTTTTTGCTTTTTCCTGCTCCTCTTAGCATGATAAAGAAGATTCAAAGAGAGTGAGATGCCAGCTCCTTTCATTCAGTCAGTAGCTTCAAACATTTCTGGTATATGAATAACATGATGTTTTTCAATGGCAAAAATCAATGAATATTGTAAATGCACAAACAGTAATTTCTCCGCATTGCAAGGTGCAATTCTGAAATTTTTTGCTTTTTCCTGCTCCTCTTAGCATGATAAAGAAGATTCAAAGAGAGTGAGATGCCAGCTCCTTTCATTCAGTCAGTAGCTTCAATCATTTCTGGATGTTTTTCAATGGCAAAAATCAATGAATATTGTAAATGCACAAACTGTAATTTCTCCGCATTGCAAGGTGCAATTCTGAAATTTTTTGCTTTTTCCTGCTCCTCTTAGCATGATAAAGAAGATTCAAGGAGAGTGAGATGCCAGCTCCTTTCATTCAGTCAGTAGCTTCAATCATTTCTGGACGTTTTTCAATGGCAAAAATCAATGAATATTGTAAATGCACAAACAGTAATTTCTCCGCATTGCAAAGTGCAATTCTGAAATTTTTTGCTTTTTCCTGCTCCTCTTAGCATGATAAAGAAGATTCAAAGAGAGTGAGATGCCAGCTCCTTTCATTCAGTCAGTACCTTCAATCATTTCTGGACGTTTTTCAATGGCAAAAATCAATGAAAATTGTAAATGCACAAACAGTAATTTCTCCGCATTGCAAGGTGCGATTCTGAAATTTTTTGCTTTTTCCTGCTCATCTTAGCATGATAAAGAAGATTCAAAGAGAGTGAGATGCCAGCTCCTTTCATTCAGTCAGTAGCTTCAAACATTTCTGGTATATGAATAACATGATGTTTTTCAATGGCAAAAATCAATGAATATTGTAAATGCACAAACAGTAATTTCTCCGCATTGCAAGGTGCAAGTCTGAAATTTTTTGCTTTTTCCTGCTCCTCTTGGCATGATAAAGAAGATTCAAAGAGAGTGAGATGCCAGCTCCTTTCATTCAGTCAGTAGCTTCAAACATTTCTGGTATATGAATAACATGATGTTTTACAATGGCAAAAATCAATGAATATTGTAAATGCACAAACAGTAATTTCTCCGCATTGCAAGGTGCAATTCTGAAATTTTTTGCTTTTTCCTGCTCCTCTTAGCATGATAAAGAAGATTCAAAGAGAGTGAGATGCCAGCTCCTTTCATTCAGTCAGTAGCTTCAAACATTTCTGGTATATGAATAACATGATGTTTTTCAATGGCAAAAATCAATGAATATTGTAAATGCACAAACAGTAATTTCTCCGCATTGCAAGGTGCAATTCTGAAATTTTTTGCTTTTTCCTGCTCCTCTTAGCATGATAAAGAAGATTCAAAGAGAGTGAGATGCCAGCTCCTTTCATTCAGTCAGTAGCTTCAATCATTTCTGGATGTTTTTCAATGGCAAAAATCAATGAATATTGTAAATGCACAAACAGTAATTTCTCGGCATTGCAAGGTGCAATTCTGAAATTTTTTGCTTTTTCCTGCTCCTCTTAGCATGATAAAGAAGATTCAAAGAGAGTGAGATGTCAGCTCCTTTTATTCAGTCAGTAGCTTCAAACATTTCTGGTATATGAATAACATGATGTTTTTCAATGGCAAAAATCAATGAATTTTGTAAATGCACAAACAGTAATTTCTCCGCATTGCAAGGTGCAATTCTGAAATTTTTTGCTTTTTCCTGCTCCTCTTAGCATGATAAAGAAGATTCAAAGAGAGTGAGATGCCAGTTCCTTTCATTCAGTCAGTAGCTTCAATCATTTCTGGACGTTTTTCAATGGCAAAAATCAATGAATATTGTAAATGCACAAACAGTAATTTCTCCGCATTGCAAGGTGCAATTCTGAAATTTTTTGCTTTTTCCTGCTCCTCTTAGCATGATAAAGAAGATTCAAAGAGAGTGAGATGCCAGCTCCTTTCATTCAGTCAGTATCTTCAATCATTTCTGGTATATGAATAACATGATGTTTTTCAATGGCAAAAATCAATGAATATTGTAAATGCACAAACAGTAATTTCTCCGCATTGCAAGGTGCAATTCTGAAATTTTTTGCTTTTTCCTGCTCCTCTTAGCATGATAAAGAAGATTCAAAGAGAGTGAGATGCCAGCTCCTTTCATTCAGTCAGTAGCTTCAATCATTTCTGGACGTTTTTCAATGGCAAAAATCAATGAATATTGTAAATGCACAAACAGTAATTTCTCCGCATTGCAAGGTGCAATTCTGAAATTTTTTGCTTTTTCCTGCTCCTCTTAGCATGATAAACAAGATTCAAAGAGAGTGAGATGCCAGCTCCTTTCATTCAGTCAGTAGCTTCAATCATTTCTGGACGTTTTTCAATGGCAAAAATCAATGAATATTGTAAATGCACAAACAGTAATTTCTCCGCATTGCAAGGTGCAATTCTGAAATTTTTTGCTTTTTCCTGCTCCTCTTAGCATGATAAAGAAGATTCAAAGAGAGTGAGATGCCAGCTCCTTTCATTCAGTCAGTAGCTTCAAACATTTCTGGTATATGAATAACATGATGTTTTTCAATGGCAAAAATCAATGAATATTGTAAATGCACAAACAGTAATTTCTCCGCATTGCAAGGTGCAAGTCTGAAATTTTTTGCTTTTTCCTGCTCCTCTTAGCATGATAAAGAAGATACAAAGAGAGTGAGATGCCAGCTACTTTCATTCAGTCAGTAGCTTCAATCATTTCTGGATGTTTTTCAATGGTAAAAATCAATGAATATTGTAAATGCACAAACAGTAATTTCTCCACATTGCAAGGTGCAATTCTGAAATTTTTTGCTTTTTCCTGCTCCTCTTAGCATGATAAAGAAGATTCAAAGAGAGTGAGATGCCAGCTCCTTTCATTCAGTCAGTAGCTTCAAACATTTCTGGTATATGAATAACATGATGTTTTTCAATGGCAAAAATCAATGAATATTGTAAATGCACAAACAGTAATTTCTCTGCATTGCAAGGTGCAATTCTGAAATTTTTTGCTTTTTCCTGCTCCTCTTAGCATGATAAAGAAGATTCAAAGAGAGTGAGATGCCAGCTACTTTCATTCAGTCAGTAGCTTCAATCATTTCTGGATGTTTTTCAATGGTAAAAATCAATGAATATTGTAAATGCACAAACAGTAATTTCTCCACATTGCAAGGTGCAATTCTGAAATTTTTTGCTTTTTCCTGCTCCTCTTAGCATGATAAAGAAGATTCAAAGAGAGTGAGATGCCAGCTCCTTTCATTCAGTCAGTAGCTTCAAACATTTCTGGTATATGAATAACATGATGTTTTTCAATGGCAAAAATCAATGAATATTGTAAATGCACAAACAGTAATTTCTCCGCATTGCAAGGTGCAATTCTGAAATTTTTTGCTTTTTCCTGCTCCTCTTAGCATGATAAAGAAGATTCAAAGAGAGTGAGATGCCAGCTCCTTTCATTCAGTCAGTAGCTACAAACATTTCTGGTATATGAATAACATGATGTTTTTCAATGGCAAAAATCAATGAATATTGTAAATGCACAAACAGTAATTTCTCCGCATTGCAAGGTGCAATTCTGAAATTTTTTGCTTTTTCCTGCTCCTCTTAGCATGATAAAGAATATTCAAAGAGAGTGAGATGCCAGCTCCTTTCATTCAGTCAGTAGCTTCAATCATTTCTGGATGTTTTTCAATGGCAAAAATCAATGAATATTGTAAATGCACAAACTGTAATTTCTCCGCATTGCAAGGTGCAATTCTGAAATTTTTTGTTTTTTCCTGCTCCTCTTAGCATGATAAAGAAGATTCAAAGAGAGTGAGATGCCAGCTCCTTTCATTCAGTCAGTAGCTTCAATCATTTCTGGACGTTTTTCAATGGCAAAAATCAATGAATATTGTAAATGCACAAACAGTAATTTCTCCGCATTGCAAGGTGCAATTCTGAAATTTTTTGCTTTTTCCTGCTCCTCTTAGCATGATAAAGAAGATTCAAAGAGAGTGAGATGCCAGCTTCTTTCATTCAGTCAGTACCTTCAATCATTTCTGGATGTTTTTCAATGGCAAAAATCAATGAATATTGTAAATGCACAAACAGTAATTTCTCCGCATTGCAAGGTGCAATTCTGAAATTTTTTGCTTTTTCCCGCTCCTCTTAGCATGATAAAGAAGATTCAAAGAGAGTGAGGTGCCAGCTCCTTTCATTCAGTCAGTAGCTTCAAACATTTCTGGTATATGAATAACATGTTTTTCAATGGCAAAAATCAATGAATATTGTAAATGCACAAACAGTAATTTCTCCGCATTGCAAGGTGCAATTCTGAAATTTTTTGATTTTTCCTGCTCCTCTTAGCATGATAAAGAAGATTCAAAGAGAGTGAGATGCCAGCTCCTTTCATTCAGTCAGTAGCTTCAATCATTTCTGGACGTTTTTCAATGGCAAAAATCAATGAATATTGTAAATGCACAAACAGTAATTTCTCCGCATTGCAAGGTGCAATTCTGAAATTTTTTGCTTTTTCCTGCTCCTCTTAGCATGATAAAGAAGATTCAAAGAGAGTGAGATGCCAGCTCCTTTCATTCAGTCAGTAGCTTCAAACATTTCTGGTATATGAATAACATGATGTTTTTCAATGGCAAAAATCAATGAATATTGTAAATGCACAAACAGTAATTTCTCCGCATTGCAAGGTGCAATTCTGAAATTTTTTGCTTTTTCCTGCTCCTCTTAGCATGATAAAGAAGATTCAAAGAGAGTGAGATGCCAGCTCCTTTCATTCAGTCAGTAGCTTCAAACATTTCTGGTATATGAATAACATGATGTTTTTCAATGGCAAAAATCAATGAATATTGTAAATGCACAAACAGTAATTTCTCCGCATTGCAAGGTGCAATTCTGAAATTTTTTGCTTTTTCCTGCTCCTCTTAGCATGATAAAGAAGATTCAAAGAGAGTGAGATGCCAGCTCCTTTCATTCAGTCAGTAGCTTCAATCATTTCTGGACGTTTTTCAATGGCAAAAATCAATGAATATTGTAAATGCACAAACAGTAATTTCTCCGCATTGCAAGGTGCAATTCTGAAATTTTTTGCTTTTTCCTGCTCCTCTTAGCATGATAAAGAAGATTCAAAGAGAGTGAGATGCCAGCTCCTTTCATTCAGTCAGTAGCTTCAATCATTTCTGGACGTTTTTCAATGGCAAAAATCAATGAATATTGTAAATGCACAAACAGTAATTTCTCCGCATTGCAAGGTGCAATTCTGAAATTTTTTGCTTTTTCCTGCTCCTCTTAGCATGATAAAGAAGATTCAAAGAGAGTGAGATGCCAGCTCCTTTCATTCAGTCAGTAGCTTCAATCATTTCTGGACGTTTTTCAATGGCAAAAATCAATGAATATTGTAAATGCACAAACAGTAATTTCTCCGCATTGCAAGGTGCAATTCTGAAATTTTTTGCTTTTTCCTGCTCCTCTTAGCATGATAAAGAAGATTCAAAGAGAGTGAGATGCCAGCTCCTTTCATTCAGTCAGTAGCTTCAATCATTTCTGGACGTTTTTCAATGGCAAAAATCAATGAATATTGTAAATGCACAAACAGTAATTTCTCCGCATTGCAAGGTGCAATTCTGAAATTTTTTGCTTTTTCCTGCTCCTCTTAGCATGACAAAGAAGATTCAAAGAGAGTAAGATGCCAGCTCCTTTCATTCAGTCAGTAGCTTCAATCATTTCTGGTATATGAATAACATGATGTTTTTCAATGGCAAAAATCAATGAATATTGTAAATGCACAAACAGTAATTTCTCCGCATTGCAAGGTGCAATTCTGAAATTTTTTGCTTTTTCCTGCTCCTCTTAGCATGATAAAGAAGATTCAAAGAGAGTGAGATGCCAGCTCCTTTCATTCAGTCAGTAGCTTCAATCATTTCTGGACGTTTTTCAATGGCAAAAATCAATGAATATTGTAAATGCACAAACAGTAATTTCTCCGCATTGCAAGGTGCAATTCTGAAATTTTTTGCTTTTTCCTGCTCCTCTTAGCATGATAAAGAAGATTCAAAGAGAGTGAGATGCCAGCTCCTTTCATTCAGTCAGTAGCTTCAATCATTTCTGGACGTTTTTCAATGGCAAAAATCAATGAATATTGTAAATGCACAAACAGTAATTTCTCCGCATTGCAAGGTGCAATTCTGAAATTTTTTGCTTTTTCCTGCTCCTCTTAGCATGATAAAGAAGATTCAAAGAGAGTGAGATGCCAGCTCCTTTCATTCAGTCAGTAGCTTCAAACATTTCTTGTATATGAATAACATGATGTTTTTCAATGGCAAAAATCAATGAATATTGTAAAAGCACAAACAGTAATTTCTCCGCATTGCAAGGTGCAATTCTGAAATTTTTTGCTTTTTCCTGCTCCTCTTAGCATGATAAAGAAGATTCAAAGAGAGTGAGATGCCAGCTCCTTTCATTCAGTCAGTAACTTCAATCATTTCTGGACGTTTTTCAATGGCAAAAATCAATGAATATTGTAAATGCACAAACAGTAATTTCTCCGCATTGCAAGGTGCAATTCTGAAATTTTTTGCTTTTTCCTGCTCCTCTTAGCATGATAAAGAAGATTCAAAGAGAGTGAGATGCCAGCTCCTTTCATTCAGTCAGTAGCTTCAATAATTTCTGGTATATGAATAACATGATGTTTTTCAATGGCAAAAATCAATGAATATTGTAAAAGCACAAACAGTAATTTCTCCGCATTGCAAGTTGCAATTCTGAAATTTTTTGCTTTTTCCTGCTCCTCTTAGCATGATAAAGAAGATTCAAAGAGAGTGAGATGCCAGCTCCTTTCATTCAGTCAGTAGCTTCAATCATTTCTGGACGTTTTTCAATGGCAAAAATCAATGAATATTGTAAATGCACAAACAGTAATTTCTCCGCATTGCAAGGTGCAATTCTGAAATTTTTTGCTTTTTCCTGCTCCTCTTAGCATGATAAAGAAGATTCAAAGAGAGTGAGATGCCAGCTCCTTTCATTCAGTCAGTAGCTTCAATCATTTCTGGACATTTTTCAATGGCAAAAATCAATGAATATTGTAAATGCACAAACAGTAATTTCTCCGCATTGCAAGGTGCAATTCTGAAATTTTTTGCTTTTTCCTGCTCCTCTTAGCATGATAAAGAAGATTCAAAGAGAGTTAGATGCCAGCTCCTTTCATTCAGTCAGTAGCTTCAAACATTTCTGGTATATGAATAACATGATGTTTTTCAATGGCAAAAATCAATGAATATTGTAAAAGCACAAACAGTAATTTCTCCGCATTGCAAGGTGCAATTCTGAAATTTTTTGCTTTTTCCTGCTCCTCTTAGCATGATAAAGAAGATTCAAAGAGAGTGAGATGCCAGCTCCTTTCATTCAGTCAGTAGCTTCAATCATTTCTGGACGTTTTTCAATGGCAAAAATCAATGAATATTGTAAATGCACAAACAGTAATTTCTCCGCATTGCAAGGTGCAATTCTGAAATTTTTTGCTTTTTCCTGCTCCTCTTAGCATGATAAAGAAGATTCAAAGAGAGTGAGATGCCAGCTCCTTTCATTCAGTCAGTACCTTCAATCATTTCTGGATGTTTTTCAATGGCAAAAATCAATGAATATTGTAAATGCACAAACAGTAATTTCTCCGCATTGCAAGGTGCAATTCTGAAATTTTTTGCTTTTTCCCGCTCCTCTTAGCATGATAAAGAAGATTCAAAGAGAGTGAGGTGCCAGCTCCTTTCATTCAGTCAGTAGCTTCAAACATTTCTGGTATATGAATAACATGTTTTTCAATGGCAAAAATCAATGAATATTGTAAATGCACAAACAGTAATTTCTCCGCATTGCAAGGTGCAATTCTGAAATTTTTTGATTTTTCCTGCTCCTCTTAGCATGATAAAGAAGATTCAAAGAGAGTGAGATGCCAGCTCCTTTCATTCAGTCAGTAGCTTCAATCATTTCTGGACGTTTTTCAATGGCAAAAATCAATGAATATTGTAAATGCACAAACAGTAATTTCTCCGCATTGCAAGGTGCAATTCTGAAATTTTTTGCTTTTTCCTGCTCCTCTTAGCATGATAAAGAAGATTCAAAGAGAGTGAGATGCCAGCTCCTTTCATTCAGTCAGTAGCTTCAATCATTTCTGGACGTTTTTCAATGGCAAAAATCAATGAATATTGTAAATGCACAAACAGTAATTTCTCCGCATTGCAAGGTGCAATTCTGAAATTTTTTGCTTTTTCCTGCTCCTCTTAGCATGATAAAGAAGATTCAAAGAGAGTGAGATGCCAGCTCCTTTCATTCAGTCAGTAGCTTCAAACATTTCTGGTATATGAATAACATGATGTTTTTCAATGGCAAAAATCAATGAATATTGTAAATGCACAAACAGTAATTTCTCCGCATTGCAAGGTGCAAGTCTGAAATTTTTTGCTTTTTCCTGCTCCTCTTAGCATGGTAAAGAAGATTCAAAGAGAGTGAGATGCCAGCTACTTTCATTCAGTCAGTAGCTTCAATCATTTCTGGACGTTTTTCAATGGTAAAAATCAATGAATATTGTAAATGCACAAACAGTAATTTCTCCACATTGCAAGGTGCAATTCTGAATTTTTTTGCTTTTTCCTGCTCCTCTTAGCATGATAAAGAAGATTCAAAGAGAGTGAGATGCCAGCTCCTTTCATTCAGTCAGTAGCTTCAAACATTTCTGGTATATGAATAACATGATGTTTTTCAATGGCAAAAATCAATGAATATTGTAAATGCACAAACAGTAATTTCTCCGCATTGCAAGGTGCAATTCTGAAATTTTTTGCTTTTTCCTGCTCCTCTTAGCATGATAAAGAAGATTCAAAGAGAGTGAGATGCCAGCTCCTTTCATTCAGTCAGTAGCTTCAAACATTTCTGGTATATGAATAACATGATGTTTTTCAATGGCAAAAATCAATGAATATTGTAAATGCACAAACAGTAATTTCTCCGCATTGCAAGGTGCAATTCTGAAATTTTTTGCTTTTTCCTGCTCCTCTTAGCATGATAAAGAAGTTTCAAAGAGAGTGAGATGCCAGCTCCTTTCATTCAGTCAGTAGCTTCAATCATTTCTGGACGTTTTTCAATGGCAAAAATCAATGAATATTGTAAATGCACAAACAGTAATTTCTCCGCATTGCAAGGTGCAATTCTGAAATTTTTTGCTTTTTCCTGCTCCTCTTAGCATGATAAAGAAGATTCAAAGAGAGTGAGATGCCAGCTCCTTTCATTCAGTCAGTAGCTTCAATCATTTCTGGACGTTTTTCAATGGCAAAAATCAATGAATATTGTAAATGCACAAACAGTAATTTCTCCGCATTGCAAGGTGCAATTCTGAAATTTTTTGCTTTTTCCTGCTCCTCTTAGCATGATAAAGAAGATTCAAAGAGAGTGAGATGCCAGCTCCTTTCATTCAGTCAGTAGCTTCAAACATTTCTGGTATATGAATAACATGATGTTTTTCAATGGCAAAAATCAATGAATATTGTATATGCACAAACAGTAATTTCTCCGCATTGCAAGGTGCAATTCTGAAATTTTTTGCTTTTTCCTGCTCCTCTTAGCATGATAAAGAAGATTCAAAGAGAGTGAGATGCCAGCTCCTTTCATTCAGTCAGTAGCTTCAATCATTTCTGGACGTTTTTCAATGGCAAAAATCAATGAATATTGTAAATGCACAAACAGTAATTTCTCCGCATTGCAAGGTGCAATTCTGAAATTTTTTGCTTTTTCCTGCTCCTCTTAGCATGATAAAGAAGATTCAAAGAGAGTGAGATGCCAGCTCCTTTCATTCAGTCAGTAGCTTCAATCATTTCTGGACGTTTTTCAATGGCAAAAATCAATGAATATTGTAAATGCACAAACAGTAATTTCTCCGCATTGCAAGGTGCAATTCTGAAATTTTTTGCTTTTTCCTGCTCCTCTTAGCATGACAAAGAAGATTCAAAGAGAGTAAGATGCCAGCTCCTTTCATTCAGTCAGTAGCTTCAATCATTTCTGGTATATGAATAACATGATGTTTTTCAATGGCAAAAATCAATGAATATTGTAAATGCACAAACAGTAATTTCTCCGCATTGCAAGGTGCAATTCTGAAATTTTTTGCTTTTTCCTGCTCCTCTTAGCATGATAAAGAAGATTCAAAGAGAGTGAGATGCCAGCTCCTTTCATTCAGTCAGTAGCTTCAATCATTTCTGGACGTTTTTCAATGGCAAAAATCAATGAATATTGTAAATGCACAAACAGTAATTTCTCCGCATTGCAAGGTGCAATTCTGAAATTTTTTGCTTTTTCCTGCTCCTCTTAGCATGATAAAGAAGATTCAAAGAGAGTGAGATGCCAGCTCCTTTCATTCAGTCAGTAGCTTCAAACATTTCTTGTATATGAATAACATGATGTTTTTCAATGGCAAAAATCAATGAATATTGTAAAAGCACAAACAGTAATTTCTCCGCATTGCAAGGTGCAATTCTGAAATTTTTTGCTTTTTCCTGCTCCTCTTAGCATGATAAAGAAGATTCAAAGAGAGTGAGTTGCCAGCTCCTTTCATTCAGTCAGTAGCTTCAATCATTTCTTGACGTTTTTCAATGGCAAAAATCAATGAATATTGTAAATGCACAAACAGTAATTTCTCCGCATTGCAAGGTGCAATTCTGAAATTTTTTGCTTTTTCCTGCTCCTCTTAGCATGATAAAGAAGATTCAAAGAGAGTGAGATGCCAGCTCCTTTCATTCAGTCAGTAGCTTCAATGATTTCTGGTATATGAATAACATGATGTTTTTCAATGGCAAAAATCAATGAATATTGTAAATGCACAAACAGTAATTTCTCCGCATTGCAAGTTGCAATTCTGAAATTTTTTGCTTTTTCCTGCTCCTCTTAGCATGATAAAGAAGATTCAAAGAGAGTGAGATGCCAGCTCCTTTCATTCAGTCAGTAGCTTCAATCATTTCTGGACGTTTTTCAATGGCAAAAATCAATGAATATTGTAAATGCACAAACAGTAATTTCTCCGCATTGCAAGGTGCAATTCTGAAATTTTTTGCTTTTTCCTGCTCCTCTTAGCATGATAAAGAAGATTCAAAGAGAGTGAGATGCCAGCTCCTTTCATTCAGTCAGTAGCTTCAATCATTTCTGGACGTTTTTCAATGGCAAAAATCAATGAATATTGTAAATGCACAAACAGTAATTTCTCCGCATTGCAAGGTGCAATTCTGAAATTTTTTGCTTTTTCCTGCTCCTCTTAGCATGATAAAGAAGATTCAAAGAGAGTTAGATGCCAGCTCCTTTCATTCAGTCAGTAGCTTCAAACATTTCTGGTATATGAATAACATGATGTTTTTCAATGGCAAAAATCAATGAATATTGTAAAAGCACAAACAGTAATTTCTCCGCATTGCAAGGTGCAATTCTGAAATTTTTTGCTTTTTCCTGCTCCTCTTAGCATGATAAAGAAGATTCAAAGAGAGTGAGATGCCAGCTCCTTTCATTCAGTCAGTAGCTTCAATCATTTCTGGACGTTTTTCAATGGCAAAAATCAATGAATATTGTAAATGCACAAACAGTAATTTCTCCGCATTGCAAGGTGCAATTCTGAAATTTTTTGCTTTTTCCTGCTCCTCTTAGCATGATAAAGAAGATTCAAAGAGAGTGAGATGCCAGCTCCTTTCATTCAGTCAGTAGCTTCAATCATTTCTGGTATATGAATAACATGATGTTTTTCAATGGCAAAAATCAATGAATATTGTAAATGCACAAACAGTAATTTCTCCACATTGCAAGGTGCAATTCTGAAATTTTTTGCTTTTTCCTGCTCCTCTTAGCATGATAAAGAAGATTCAAAGAGAGTGAGATGCCAGCTCCTTTCATTCAGTCAGTAGCTTCAATCATTTCTGGACGTTTTTCAATGGCAAAAATCAATGAATATTGTAAATGCACAAACAGTAATTTCTCCGCATTGCAAGGTGCAATTCTGAAATTTTTTGCTTTTTCCTGCTCCTCTTAGCATGATAAAGAATATTCAAAGAGAGCGAGATGCCAGCTCCTTTCATTCAGTCAGTAGCTTCAATCATTTCTGGTATATGAATAACATGATGTTTTTCAATGGCAAAAATCAATGAATATTGTAAATGCACAAACAGTAATTTCTCCGCATTGCAAGGTGCAATTCTGAAATTTTTTGCTTTTTCCTGCTCCTCTTAGCATGATAAAGAAGATTCAAAGAGAGTGAGATGCCAGCTCCTTTCATTCAGTCAGTAGCTTCAATCATTTCTGGACGTTTTTCAATGGCAAAAATCAATGAATATTGTAAATGCACAAACAGTAATTTCTCCGCATTGCAAGGTGCAATTCTGAAATTTTTTGCTTTTTCCTGCTCCTCTTAGCATGATAAAGAAGATTCAAAGAGAGTGAGATGCCAGCTCCTTTCATTCAGTCAGTAGCTTCAAACATTTCTGGTATATGAATAACATGATGTTTTTCAATGGCAAAAATCAATGAATATTGTAAATGCACAAACAGTAATTTCTCCGCATTGCAAGGTGCAATTCTGAAATTTTTTGCTTTTTCCTGCTCCTCTTAGCATGATAAAGAAGATTCAAAGAGAGTGAGATGCCAGCTCCTTTCATTCAGTCAGTAGCTTCAATCATTTCTGGACGTTTTTCAATGGCAAAAATCAATGAATATTGTAAATGCACAAACAGTAATTTCTCCGCATTGCAAGGTGCAATTCTGAAATTTTTTGCTTTTTCCTGCTCCTCTTAGCATGATAAAGAAGATTCAAAGAGAGTGAGATGCCAGCTCCTTTCATTCAGTCAGTAGCTTCAATCATTTCTGGTATATGAATAACATGATGTTTTTCAATGGCAAAAATCAATGAATATTGTAAATGCACAAACAGTAATTTCTCCGCATTGCAAGGTGCAATTCTGAAATTTTTTGCTTTTTCCTGCTCCTCTTAGCATGATAAAGAAGATTCAAAGAGAGTGAGATGCCAGCTCCTTTCATTCAGTCAGTAGCTTCAAACATTTCTGGTATATGAATAACATGATGTTTTTCAATGGCAAAAATCAATGAATATTGTAAATGCACAAACAGTAATGATAAAGAAGATTCAAAGAGAGTGAGATGCCAGCTCCTTTCATTCAGTCAGTAGCTTCAATCATTTCTGGTATATGAATAACATGATGTTTTTCAATGGCAAAAATCAATGAATATTGTAAATGCACAAACAGTAATTTCTCCGCATTGCAAGTTGCAATTCTGAAATTTTTTGCTTTTTCCTGCTCCTCTTAGCATGATAAAGAAGATTCAAAGAGAGTGAGATTCCAGCTCCTTTCATTCAGTCAGTAGCTTCAATCATTTCTGGACGTTTTTCAATGGCAAAAGTCAATGAATATTGTAAATGCACAAACAGTAATTTCTCCGCATTGCAAGGTGCAATTCTGAAATTTTTTGCTTTTTCCTGCTCCTCTTAGCATGATAAAGAAGATTCAAAGAGAGTGAGATGCCAGCTCCTTTCATTCAGTCAGTAGCTTCAATCATTTCTGGACGTTTTTCAATGGCAAAAATCAATGAATATTGTAAATGCACAAACAGTAATTTCTCCGCATTGCAAGATGCAATTCTGAAATTTTTTGCTTTTTCCTGCTCCTCTTAGCATGATAAAGAAGATTCAAAGAGAGTGAGATGCCAGCTCCTTTCATTCAGTCAGTAGCTTCAATCATTTCTGGACGTTTTTCAATGGCAAAAATCAATGAATATTGTAAATGCACAAACAGTAATTTCTCCGCATTGCAAGGTGCAATTCTGAAATTTTTTGCTTTTTCCTGCTCCTCTTAGCATGATAAAGAAGATTCAAAGAGAGTGAGATGCCAGCTCCTTTCATTCAGTCAGTAGCTTCAATCATTTCTGGTATATGAATAACATGATATTTTTCAATGGCAAAAATCAATGAATATTGTAAATGCACAAACAGTAATTTCTCCGCATTGCAAGGTGCAATTCTGAAATTTTTTGCTTTTTCCTGCTCCTCTTAGCATGATAAAGAAGATTCAAAGAGAGTGAGATGCCAGCTCCTTTCATTCAGTCAGTAGCTTCAATCATTTCTGGACGTTTTTCAATGGCAAAAATCAATGAATATTGTAAATGCACAAACTGTAATTTCTCCGCATTGCAAGGTGCAATTCTGAAATTTTTTGCTTTTTCCTGCTCCTCTTAGCATGATAAAGAAGATTCAAAGAGAGTGAGATGCCAGCTCCTTTCATTCAGTCAGTAGCTTCAGTCATTTCTGGACGTTTTTCAATGGCAAAAATCAATGAATATTGTAAATGCACAAACAGTAATTTCTCCGCATTGCAAGGTGCAATTCTGAAATTTTTTGCTTTTTCCTGCTCCTCTTAGCATGGTAAAGAAGATTCAAAGAGAGTGAGATGCCAGCTCCTTTCATTCAGTCAGTAGCTTCAATCATTTCTGGTATATGAATAACATGATGTTTTTCAATGGCAAAAATCAATGAATATTGTAAATGCACAAACAGTAATTTCTCCGCATTGCAAGGTGCAATTCTGAAATTTTTTGCTTTTTCCTGCTCCTCTTAGCATGATAAAGAAGATTCAAAGAGAGTGAGATGCCAGCTCCTTTCATTCAGTCAGTAGCTTCAATCATTTCTGGACGTTTTTCAATGGCAAAAATCAATGAATATTGTAAATGCACAAACAGTAATTTCTCCGCATTGCAAGGTGCAATTCTGAAATTTTTTGCTTTTTCCTGCTCCTCTTAGCATGATAAAGAAGATTCAAAGAGAGTGAGATGCCAGCTCCTTTCATTCAGTCAGTAGCTTCAATCATTTCTGGTATATGAATAACATGATGTTTTTCAATGGCAAAAATCAATGAATATTGTAAATGCACAAACAGTAATTTCTCCGCATTGCAAGTTGCAATTCTGAAATTTTTTGCTTTTTCCTGCTCCTCTTAGCATGATAAAGAAGATTCAAAGAGAGTGAGATTCCAGCTCCTTTCATTCAGTCAGTAGCTTCAATCATTTCTGGACGTTTTTCAATGGCAAAAATCAATGAATATTGTAAATGCACAAACAGTAATTTCTCCGCATTGCAAGGTGCAATTCTGAAATTTTTTGCTTTTTCCTGCTCCTCTTAGCATGATAAAGAAGATTCAAAGAGAGTGAGATGCCAGCTCCTTTCATTCAGTCAGTAGCTTCAATCATTTCTGGACGTTTTTCAATGGCAAAAATCAATGAATATTGTAAATGCACAAACAGTATTTTCTCCGCATTGCAAGATGCAATTCTGAAATTTTTTGCTTTTTCCTGCTCCTCTTAGCATGATAAAGAAGATTCAAAGAGAGTGAGATGCCAGCTCCTTTCATTCAGTCAGCAGCTTCAATCATTTCTGGACGTTTTTCAATGGCAAAAATCAATGAATATTGTAAATGCACAAACAGTAATTTCTCCGCATTGCAAGGTGCAATTCTGAAATTTTTTGCTTTTTCCTGCTCCTCTTAGCATGATAAAGAAGATTCAAAGAGAGTGAGATGCCAGCTCCTTTCATTCAGTCAGTAGCTTCAATCATTTCTGGTATATGAATAACATGATGTTTTTCAATGGCAAAAATCAATGAATATTGTAAATGCACAAACAGTAATTTCTCCGCATTGCAAGGTGCAATTCTGAAATTTTTTGCTTTTTCCTGCTCCTCTTAGCATGATAAAGAAGATTCAAAGAGAGTGAGATGCCAGCTCCTTTCATTCAGTCAGTAGCTTCAATCATTTCCGGACGTTTTTCAATGGCAAAAATCAATGAATATTGTAAATGCACAAACTGTAATTTCTCCGCATTGCAAGGTGCAATTCTGAAATTTTTTGCTTTTTCCTGCTCCTCTTAGCATGATAAAGAAGATTCAAAGAGAGTGAGATGCCAGCTCCTTTCATTCAGTCAGTAGCTTCAGTCATTTCTGGACGTTTTTCAATGGCAAAAATCAATGAATATTGTAAATGCACAAACAGTAATTTCTCCGCATTGCAAGGTGCAATTCTGAAATTTTTTGCTTTTTCCTGCTCCTCTTAGCATGATAAAGAAGATTCAAAGAGAGTGAGATGCCAGCTCCTTTCATTCAGTCAGTAGCTTCAAACATTTCTGGTATAAACATTTCTGGACGTTTTTCAATGGCAAAAATCAATGAATATTGTAAAAGCACAAACAGTAATATCTCCACATTGCAAGGTGCAATTCTGAAATTTTTTGCTTTTTCCTGCTAATCCTAGCATGATAAAGAAGATTCAAATAGAGTGAGATGCCAGCTCCTTTCATTCAGTCAGTAGCTTCAAACATTTCTGGACGTTTTTCAATGGCAAAATTCAATGAATATTGTAAATGCACAAACAGTAATATCTCCACATTGCCAGGTGCAATTCTGAAATTTTTTGCTTTTTCCTGCTAATCCTAGCATGATAAAAAAGATTCAAAGAGAGTGAGATGCCAGCTCCTTTCATTCAGTCAGTAGCTTCAATCATTTCTGGACGTTTTTCAATGGCAAAAATCAATGAATATTGTAAATGCACAAACAGTAATTTCTCCGCATTGCAAGGTGCAATTCTGAAATTTTTTGCTTTTTCCTGCTCCTCTTAGCATGATAAAGAAGATTCAAAGAGAGTGAGATGCCAGCTCCTTTCATTCAGTCAGTAGCTTCAATCATTTCTGGACGTTTTTCAATGGCAAAAATCAATGAATATTGTAAATGCACAAACAGTAATTTCTCCGCATTGCAAGGTGCAATTCTGAAATTTTTTGCTTTTTCCTGCTCCTCTTAGCATGATAAAGAAGATTCAAAGAGAGTGAGATGCCAGCTCCTTTCATTCAGTCAGTAGCTTCAATCATTTCTGGTATATGAATAACATGATGTTTTTCAATGGCAAAAATCAATGAATATTGTAAATGCACAAACAGTAATTTCTCCGCATTGCAAGGTGCAATTCTGAAATTTTTTGCTTTTTCCTGCTCCTCTTAGCATGATAAAGAAGATTCAAAGAGAGTGAGATGCCAGCTCCTTTCATTCAGTCAGTAGCTTCAATCATTTCTGGACGTTTTTCAATGGCAAAAATCAATGAATATTGTAAATGCACAAACAGTAATTTCTCCGCATTGCAAGATGCAATTCTGAAATTTTTTGGTTTTTCCTGCTCCTCTTAGCATGATAAAGAAGATTCAAAGAGAGTGAGATGCCAGCTCCTTTCATTCAGTCAGTAGCTTCAGTCATTTCTGGACGTTTTTCAATGGCAAAAATCAATGAATATTGTAAATGCACAAACAGTAATTTCTCTGCATTGCAAGGTGCAATTCTGAAATTTTTTGCTTTTTCCTGCTCCTCTTAGCATGATAAAGAAGATTCAAAGAGAGTGAGATGCCAGCTCCTTTCAGTCAGTAGCTTCAAACATTTCTGGTATAAACATTTCTGGACGTTTTTCAATGGCAAAAATCAATGAATATTGTAAATGCACAAACAGTAATATCTCCACATTGCAAGGTGCAATGCTGAAATTTTTTGCTTTTTCCTGCTAATCCTAGCATGATAAAGAAGATTCAAATAGAGTGAGATGCCAGCTCCTTTCATTCAGTCAGTAGCTTCAAACATTTCTGGACGTTTTTCATTGGCAAAAATCAATGAATATTGTAAATGCACAAACAGTAATATCTCCACATTGCAAGGTGCAATTCTGAAATTTTTTGCTTTTTCCTGCTAATCCTAGCATGATAAAGAAGATTCAAAGAGAGTGAGATGTCAGCTCCTTTCATTCAGTCAGTAGCTTCAAACATTTCTGGTATATGAATAACATGATGTTTTTCAATGGCAAAAATCAATGAATATTGTAAATGCACAAACAGTAATATCTCCACATTGCAAGGTGCAATTCTGAAATTTTTTGCTTTTTCCTGCTAATCCTAGCATGATAAAGAAGATTCAAAGAGAGTGAGATGCCAGCTCCTTTCATTCAGTCAGTAGCTTCAAACATTTCTGGACGTTTTTCAATGGCAAAAATCAATGAATATTGTAAATGCACAAACAGTAATATCTCCACATTGCAAGGTGCAATTCTGAAATTTTTTGCTTTTTCCTGCTACTCCTAGCATGATAAAGAAGATTCAAAGAGAGTGAGATGCCAGCTCCTTTCATTCAGTCAGTAGCTTCAATCATTTCTGGACGTTTTTCAATGGCAAAAATCAATGAATATTGTAAATGCACAAACAGTAATTTCTCCGCATTGCAAGGTGCAATTCTGAATTTTTTTGCTTTTTCCTGCTCCTCTTAGCATGGTAAAGAAGATTCAAAGAGAGTGAGATGCCAGCTCCTTTCATTCAGTCAGTAGCTTCAGTCATTTCTGGACGTTTTTCAATGGCAAAAATCAATGAATATTGTAAATGCACAAAAAGTAATTTCTCCGCATTGCAAGGTGCAATTCTGAAATTTTTTGCTTTTTCCTGCTCCTCTTAGCATGATAAAGAAGATTCAAAGAGAGTGAGATGCCAGCTCCTTTCATTCAGTCAGTAGCTTCAAACATTTCTGGTATAAACATTTCTGGACGTTTTTCAATGGCAAAAATCAATGAATATTGTAAATGCACAAACAGTAATATCTCCACATTGCAAGGTGCAATTCTGAAATTTTTTGCTTTTTCCTGCTAATCCTAGCATGATAAAGAAGATTCAAATAGAGTGAGATGCCAGCTCCTTTCATTCAGTCAGTAGCTTCAAACATTTCTGGACGTTTTTCAATGGCAAAATTCAATGAATATTGTAAATGCACAAACAGTAATATCTCCACATTGCAAGGTGCAATTCTGAAATTTTTTGCTTTTTCCTGCTCCTCTTAGCATGATAAAGAAGATTCAAAGAGAGTGAGATGCCAGCTCCTTTCATTCAGTCAGTAGCTTCAATCATTTCTGGTATATGAATAACATGATGTTTTTCAATGGCAAAAATCAATGAATATTGTAAATGCACAAACAGTAATTTCTCCGCATTGCAAGGTGCAATTCTGAAATTTTTTGCTTTTTCCTGCTCCTCTTAGCATGATAAAGAAGATTCAAAGAGAGTGAGATGCCAGCTCCTTTCATTCAGTCAGTAGCTTCAATCATTTCCGGACGTTTTTCAATGGCAAAAATCAATGAATATTGTAAATGCACAAACTGTAATTTCTCCGCATTGCAAGGTGCAATTCTGAAATTTTTTGCTTTTTCCTGCTCCTCTTAGCATGATAAAGAAGATTCAAAGAGAGTGAGATGCCAGCTCCTTTCATTCAGTCAGTAGCTTCAGTCATTTCTGGACGTTTTTCAATGGCAAAAATCAATGAATATTGTAAATGCACAAACAGTAATTTCTCCGCATTGCAAGGTGCAATTCTGAAATTTTTTGCTTTTTCCTGCTCCTCTTAGCATGATAAAGAAGATTCAAAGAGAGTGAGATGCCAGCTCCTTTCATTCAGTCAGTAGCTTCAAACATTTCTGGTATAAACATTTCTGGACGTTTTTCAATGGCAAAAATCAATGAATATTGTAAAAGCACAAACAGTAATATCTCCACATTGCAAGGTGCAATTCTGAAATTTTTTGCTTTTTCCTGCTAATCCTAGCATGATAAAGAAGATTCAAATAGAGTGAGATGCCAGCTCCTTTCATTCAGTCAGTAGCTTCAAACATTTCTGGACGTTTTTCAATGGCAAAATTCAATGAATATTGTAAATGCACAAACAGTAATATCTCCACATTGCCAGGTGCAATTCTGAAATTTTTTGCTTTTTCCTGCTAATCCTAGCATGATAAAGAAGATTCAAAGAGAGTGAGATGCCAGCTCCTTTCATTCAGTCAGTAGCTTCAATCATTTCTGGACGTTTTTCAATGGCAAAAATCAATGAATATTGTAAATGCACAAACAGTAATTTCTCCGCATTGCAAGGTGCAATTCTGAAATTTTTTGCTTTTTCCTGCTCCTCTTAGCATGATAAAGAAGATTCAAAGAGAGTGAGATGCCAGCTCCTTTCATTCAGTCAGTAGCTTCAATCATTTCTGGACGTTTTTCAATGGCAAAAATCAATGAATATTGTAAATGCACAAACAGTAATTTCTCCGCATTGCAAGGTGCAATTCTGAAATTTTTTGCTTTTTCCTGCTCCTCTTAGCATGATAAAGAAGATTCAAAGAGAGTGAGATGCCAGCTCCTTTCATTCAGTCAGTAGCTTCAATCATTTCTGGTATATGAATAACATGATGTTTTTCAATGGCAAAAATCAATGAATATTGTAAATGCACAAACAGTAATTTCTCCGCATTGCAAGGTGCAATTCTGAAATTTTTTGCTTTTTCCTGCTCCTCTTAGCATGATAAAGAAGATTCAAAGAGAGTGAGATGCCAGCTCCTTTCATTCAGTCAGTAGCTTCAATCATTTCTGGACGTTTTTCAATGGCAAAAATCAATGAATATTGTAAATGCACAAACAGTAATTTCTCCGCATTGCAAGATGCAATTCTGAAATTTTTTGGTTTTTCCTGCTCCTCTTAGCATGATAAAGAAGATTCAAAGAGAGTGAGATGCCAGCTCCTTTCATTCAGTCAGTAGCTTCAGTCATTTCTGGACGTTTTTCAATGGCAAAAATCAATGAATATTGTAAATGCACAAACAGTAATTTCTCTGCATTGCAAGGTGCAATTCTGAAATTTTTTGCTTTTTCCTGCTCCTCTTAGCATGATAAAGAAGATTCAAAGAGAGTGAGATGCCAGCTCCTTTCTTTCAGTCAGTAGCTTCAAACATTTCTGGTATAAACATTTCTGGACGTTTTTCAATGGCAAAAATCAATGAATATTGTAAATGCACAAACAGTAATATCTCCACATTGCAAGGTGCAATGCTGAAATTTTTTGCTTTTTCCTGCTAATCCTAGCATGATAAAGAAGATTCAAATAGAGTGAGATGCCAGCTCCTTTCATTCAGTCAGTAGCTTCAAACATTTCTGGACGTTTTTCATTGGCAAAAATCAATGAATATTGTAAATGCACAAACAGTAATATCTCCACATTGCAAGGTGCAATTCTGAAATTTTTTGCTTTTTCCTGCTAATCCTAGCATGATAAAGAAGATTCAAAGAGAGTGAGATGTCAGCTCCTTTCATTCAGTCAGTAGCTTCAAACATTTCTGGTATATGAATAACATGATGTTTTTCAATGGCAAAAATCAATGAATATTGTAAATGCACAAACAGTAATATCTCCACATTGCAAGGTGCAATTCTGAAATTTTTTGCTTTTTCCTGCTAATCCTAGCATGATAAAGAAGATTCAAAGAGAGTGAGATGCCAGCTCCTTTCATTCAGTCAGTAGCTTCAAACATTTCTGGACGTTTTTCAATGGCAAAAATCAATGAATATTGTAAATGCACAAACAGTAATATCTCCACATTGCAAGGTGCAATTCTGAAATTTTTTGCTTTTTCCTGCTAATCCTAGCATGATAAAGAAGATTCAAAGAGAGTGAGATGTCAGCTCCTTTCATTCAGTCAGTAGCTTCAAACATTTCTGGTATATGAATAACATGATGTTTTTCAATGGCAAAAATCAATGAATATTGTAAATGCACAAACAGTAATATCTCCACATTGCAAGGTGCAATTCTGAAATTTTTTGCTTTTTCCTGCTAATCCTAGCATGATAAAGAAGATTCAAAGAGAGTGAGATGCCAGCTCCTTTCATTCAGTCAGTAGCTTCAAACATTTCTGGACGTTTTTCAATGGCAAAAATCAATGAATATTGTAAATGCACAAACAGTAATATCTCCACATTGCAAGGTGCAATTCTGAAATTTTTTGCTTTTTCCTGCTACTCCTAGCATGATAAAGAAGATTCAAAGAGAGTGAGATGCCAGCTCCTT
Organism: Phyllobates terribilis; assembly: GCF_046119375.1. Classification (NCBI taxonomy): domain Eukaryota; kingdom Metazoa; phylum Chordata; class Amphibia; order Anura; family Dendrobatidae; genus Phyllobates; species Phyllobates terribilis. The sequence goes on from NW_027364717.1 coordinate 108,539, forward strand.
TCATTCAGTCAGTAGCTTCAATCATTTCTGGACGTTTTTCAATGGCAAAAATCAATGAATATTGTAAATGCACAAACAGTAATTTCTCCGCATTGCAAGGTGCAATTCTGAATTTTTTTGCTTTTTCCTGCTCCTCTTAGCATGGTAAAGAAGATTCAAAGAGAGTGAGATGCCAGCTCCTTTCATTCAGTCAGTAGCTTCAGTCATTTCTGGACGTTTTTCAATGGCAAAAATCAATGAATATTGTAAATGCACAAAAAGTAATTTCTCCGCATTGCAAGGTGCAATTCTGAAATTTTTTGCTTTTTCCTGCTCCTCTTAGCATGATAAAGAAGATTCAAAGAGAGTGAGATGCCAGCTCCTTTCATTCAGTCAGTAGCTTCAAACATTTCTGGTATAAACATTTCTGGACGTTTTTCAATGGCAAAAATCAATGAATATTGTAAATGCACAAACAGTAATATCTCCACATTGCAAGGTGCAATTCTGAAATTTTTTGCTTTTTCCTGCTAATCCTAGCATGATAAAGAAGATTCAAATAGAGTGAGATGCCAGCTCCTTTCATTCAGTCAGTAGCTTCAAACATTTCTGGACGTTTTTCAATGGCAAAAATCAATGAATATTGTAAATGCACAAACAGTAATATCTCCACATTGCAAGGTGCAATTCTGAAATTTTTTGCTTTTTCCTGCTCCTCTTAGCATGATAAAGAAGATTCAAAGAGAGTGAGATGCCAGCTCCTTTCATTCAGTCAGTAGCTTCAATCATTTCTGGTATATGAATAACATGATGTTTTTCAATGGCAAAAATCAATGAATATTGTAAATGCACAAACAGTAATTTCTCCGCATTGCAAGGTGCAATTCTGAAATTTTTTGCTTTTTCCTGCTCCTCTTAGCATGATAAAGAAGATTCAAAGAGAGTGAGATGCCAGCTCCTTTCATTCAGTCAGTAGCTTCAATCATTTCCGGACGTTTTTCAATGGCAAAAATCAATGAATATTGTAAATGCACAAACTGTAATTTCTCCGCATTGCAAGGTGCAATTCTGAAATTTTTTGCTTTTTCCTGCTCCTCTTAGCATGATAAAGAAGATTCAAAGAGAGTGAGATGCCAGCTCCTTTCATTCAGTCAGTAGCTTCAGTCATTTCTGGACGTTTTTCAATGGCAAAAATCAATGAATATTGTAAATGCACAAACAGTAATTTCTCCGCATTGCAAGGTGCAATTCTGAAATTTTTTGCTTTTTCCTGCTCCTCTTAGCATGATAAAGAAGATTCAAAGAGAGTGAGATGCCAGCTCCTTTCATTCAGTCAGTAGCTTCAAACATTTCTGGTATAAACATTTCTGGACGTTTTTCAATGGCAAAAATCAATGAATATTGTAAAAGCACAAACAGTAATATCTCCACATTGCAAGGTGCAATTCTGAAATTTTTTGCTTTTTCCTGCTAATCCTAGCATGATAAAGAAGATTCAAATAGAGTGAGATGCCAGCTCCTTTCATTCAGTCAGTAGCTTCAAACATTTCTGGACGTTTTTCAATGGCAAAATTCAATGAATATTGTAAATGCACAAACAGTAATATCTCCACATTGCCAGGTGCAATTCTGAAATTTTTTGCTTTTTCCTGCTAATCCTAGCATGATAAAGAAGATTCAAAGAGAGTGAGATGCCAGCTCCTTTCATTCAGTCAGTAGCTTCAATCATTTCTGGACGTTTTTCAATGGCAAAAATCAATGAATATTGTAAATGCACAAAGAGTAATTTCTCCGCATTGCAAGGTGCAATTCTGAAATTTTTTGCTTTTTCCTGCTCCTCTTAGCATGATAAAGAAGATTCAAAGAGAGTGAGATGCCAGCTCCTTTCATTCAGTCAGTAGCTTCAATCATTTCTGGACGTTTTTCAATGGCAAAAATCAATGAATATTGTAAATGCACAAACAGTAATTTCTCCGCATTGCAAGGTGCAATTCTGAAATTTTTTGCTTTTTCCTGCTCCTCTTAGCATGATAAAGAAGATTCAAAGAGAGTGAGATGCCAGCTCCTTTCATTCAGTCAGTAGCTTCAATCATTTCTGGTATATGAATAACATGATGTTTTTCAATGGCAAAAATCAATGAATATTGTAAATGCACAAACAGTAATTTCTCCGCATTGCAAGGTGCAATTCTGAAATTTTTTGCTTTTTCCTGCTCCTCTTAGCATGATAAAGAAGATTCAAAGAGAGTGAGATGCCAGCTCCTTTCATTCAGTCAGTAGCTTCAATCATTTCTGGACGTTTTTCAATGGCAAAAATCATTGAATATTGTAAATGCACAAACAGTAATTTCTCCGCATTGCAAGGTGCAATTCTGAAATTTTTTACTTTTTCCTGCTTCTCTTAGCATGATAAAGAAGATTCAAAGAGAGTGAGATGCCAGCTCCTTTCATTCAGTCAGTAGCTTCAATCATTTCTGGTATATGAATAACATGATGTTTTTCAATGTCAAAAATCAATGAATATTGTAAATGCACAAACAGTAATTTCTCCGCATTGCAAGGTGCAATTCTGAAATTTTTTGCTTTTTCCTGCTCCTCTTAGCATGATAAAGAAGATTCAAAGAGAGTGAGATGCCAGCTCCTTTCATTCAGTCAGTAGCTTCAATCATTTCTGGACGTTTTTCAATGGCAAAAATCAATGAATATTGTAAATGCACAAACAGTAATTTCTCCGCATTGCAAGGTGCAATTCTGAAATTTTTTGCTTTTTCCTGCTCCTCTTAGCATGATAAAGAAAATTCAGAGTAAGATGCCAGCTCCTTTCATTCAGTCAGTAGCTTCAATCATTTCTGGACGTTTTTCAATGGCAAAAATCAATGAATATTGTAAATGCACAAACAGTAATTTCTCCGCATTGCAAGGTGCAATTCTGAAATTTTTTGCTTTTTCCTGCTCCTCTTAGCATGATAAAGAAGATTCAAAGAGAGTGAGATGCCAGCTCCTTTCATTCAGTCAGTAGCTTCAAACATTTCTGGTATATGAATAACATGATGTTTTTCAATGGCAAAAATCAATGAATATTGTAAATGCACAAACAGTAATTTCTCCGCATTGCAAGGTGCAATTCTGAAATTTTTTGCTTTTTCCTGCTCCTCTTAGCATGATAAAGAAGATTCAAAGAGAGTGAGATGCCAGCTCCTTTCGTTCAGTCAGTAGCTTCAATCATTTCTGGACGTTTTTCAAAGGCAAAAATCATTGAATATTGTAAATGCACAAAGAGTAATTTCTCCGCATTGCAAGGTGCAATTCTGAAATTTTTTACTTTTTCCTGCTCCTCTTAGCATGATAAAGAAGATTCAAAGAGAGTGAGATGCCAGCTCCTTTCATTCAGTCAGTAGCTTCAATCATTTCTGGTATATGAATAACATGATGTTTTTCAATGGCAAAAATCAATGAATATTGTAAATGCACAAACAGTAATTTCTCCGCATTGCAAGGTGCAATTCTGAAGTTTTTTGCTTTTTCCTGCTCCTCTTAGCATGATAAAGAAGATTCAAAGAGAGTGAGATGCCAGCTCCTTTCATTCAGTCAGTAGCTTCAATCATTTCTGGACGTTTTTCAATGGCAAAAATCATTGAATATTGTAAATGCACAAACAGTAATTTCTCCGCATTGCAAGGTGCAATACTGAAATTTTTTACTTTTTCCTGCTCCTCTTAGCATGATAAAGAAGATTCAAAGAGAGTGAGATGCCAGCTCCTTTCATTCAGTCAGTAGCTTCAATCATTTCTGGTATATGAATAACATGATGTTTTTCAATGGCAAAAATCAATGAATATTGTAAATGCACAAACAGTAATTTCTCCGCATTGCAAGGTGCAATTCTGAAATTTTTTGCTTTTTCCTGCTCCTCTTAGCATAATAAAGAAGATTCAAAGAAAGTGAGATGCCAGCTCCTTTCATTCAGTCAGTAGCTTCAATCATTTCTGGACGTTTTTCAATGGCAAACATCAATGAATATTGTAAATGCACAAACAGTAATTTCTTCGCATTGCAAGGTGCAATTCTGAAATTTTTTGCTTTTTCCTGCTTCTCTTAGCATGATAAACAAGATTCAAAGAGAGTGAGATGCCAGCTCCTTTCATTCAGTCAGTAGCTTCAATCATTTCTGGACGTTTTTCAATGGCAAAAATCAATGAATATTGTAAATGCACAAACAGTAATTTCTCCGCATTGCAAGGTGCAATTCTGAAATTTTTTACTTTTTCCTGCTCCTCTTAGCATGATAAAGAAGATTCAAAGAGAGTGAGATGCCAGCTCCTTTCATTCAGTCAGTAGCTTCAAACATTCCTGGTATATGAATAACATAATGTTTTTCAATGGCAAAAATCAATGAATATTGTAAATGCACAAACAGTAATTTCTCCGCATTGCAAGGTGCAATTCTGAAATTTTTTGCTTTTTCCTGCTCCTCTTAGCATGATAAAGAAGATTCAAAGAGAGTGAGATGCCAGCTCCTTTCATTCAGTCAGTAGCTTCAATCATTTCTGGACGTTTTTCAATTGCAAAAATCAATGAATATTGTAAATGCACAAACAGTAATTTCTCCGCATTGCAAGGTGCAATTCTGAAATTTTTTGCTTTTTCCTGCTCCTCTTAGCATGATAAAGAAGATTCAAAGAGAGTGAGATGCCAGCTCCTTTCATTCAGTCAGTAGCTTCAAACATTTCTGGTATATGAATAACATGATGTTTTTCAATGGCAAAAATCAATGAATATTGTAAATGCACAAACAGTAATTTCTCCGCATTGCAAGGTGCAATTCTGAAATTTTTTGCTTTTTCCTGCTCCTCTTAGCATGATAAAGAAGATTCAAAGAGAGTGAGATGCCAGCTCCTTTCATTCAGTCAGTAGCATCAATCATTTCTGGTATATGAATAACATGATGTTTTTCAATGGCAAAAATCAATGAATATTGTAAATGCACAAACAGTAATTTCTCCGCATTGCAAGGTGCAATTCTGAAATTTTTTGCTTTTTCCTGCTCCTCTTAGCATGATAAAGAAGATTCAAAGAGAGTGAGATGCCAGCTCCTTTCGTTCAGTCAGTAGCTTCAATCATTTCTGGACGTTTTTCAAAGGCAAAAATCATTGAATATTGTAAATGCACAAACAGCAATTTCTCCGCATTGCAAGGTGCAATTCTGAAATTTTTTACTTTTTCCTGCTCCTCTTAGCATGATAAAGAAGATTCAAAGAGAGTGAGATGCCAGCTCCTTTCATTCAGTCAGTAGCTTCAATCATTTCTGGTATATGAATAACATGATGTTTTTCAATGGCAAAAATCAATGAATATTGTAAATGCACAAACAGTAATTTCTCCGCATTGCAAGGTGCAATTCTGAAATTTTTTGCTTTTTCCTGCTCCTCTTAGCATGATAAAGAAGATTCAAAGAGAGTGAGATGCCAGCTCCTTTCATTCAGTCAGTAGCTTCAATCATTTCTGGACGTTTTTCAATGGCAAAAATCATTGAATATTGTAAATGCACAAACAGTAATTTCTCCGCATTGCAAGGTGCAATTCTGAAATTTTTTACTTTTTCCTGCTCCTCTTAGCATGATAAAGAAGATTCAAAGAGAGTGAGATGCCAGCTCCTTTCATTCAGTCAGTAGCTTCAATCATTTCTGGTATATGAATAACATGATGTTTTTCAATGGTAAAAATCAATGAATATTGTAAATGCACAAACAGTAATTTCTCCGCATTGCAAGGTGCAATTCTGAAATTTTTTGCTTTTTCCTGCTCCTCTTAGCATGATAAAGAAGATTCAAAGAGAGTGAGATGCCAGCTCCTTTCATTCAGTCAGTAGCTTCAATCATTTCTGGACGTTTTTCAATGGCAAAAATCAATGAATATTGTAAATGCACAAACAGTAATTTCTCCGCATTGCAAGGTGCAATTCTGAAATTTTTTGCTTTTTCCTGCTCCTCTTAGCATGATAAACAAGATTAAAAGAGAGTGAGATGCCAGCTCCTTTCATTCAGTCAGTAGCTTCAATCATTTCTGGACGTTTTTCAATGGCAAAAATCAATGAATATTGTAAATGCACAAACAGTAATATCTCCACATTGCAAGGTGCAATTCTGAAATTTTTTGCTTTTTCCTGTTAATCCTAGCATGATAAAGAAGATTCAAAGAGAGTGAGATGCCAGCTCCTTTCATTGAAGTCAGTAGCTTCAAACATTTCTGGTATATGAAAAACATGTTTTTCAATGGCAAAAATCAATGAATATTGTAAATGCACAAACAGTAATATCTCCACATTGCAAGGTGCAATTCTGAAATTTTTTGCTTTTTCCTGCTTATCCTAGCATGATAAAGAAGATTCAAAGAGAGTGAGATGCCAGCTCCTTTCATTCAGTCAGTAGCTTCAAACATTTCTGGTATATGAAAAACATGTTTTTCAATGGCAAAAATCAATGAATATTGTAAATGCACAAACAGTAATATCTCCACATTGCAAGGTGCAATTCTGAAATTTTTTTGCTTTTTCCTGCTAATACTAGCATGATAAAGAAGATTTAAAGAGAGTGAGATGCCAGCTCCTTTCATTCAGTCAGTAGCTTCAAACATTTCTGGACGTTTTTCAATGGCAAAATCAATGAATATTGTAAATGCACAAACAGTAATATCTCCACATTGCAAGGTGCAATTCTGAAATTTTTTGCTTTTTCCTGTTAATCCTAGCATGATAAAGAAGATTCAAAGACAGTGAGATGCCAGCTCCTTTCATTCAGTCAGTAGCTTCAAACATTTCTGGTATATGAAAAACATGTTTTTCAATGGCAAAAATCAATGAATATTGTAAATGCACAAACAGTAATATCTCCACATTGCAAGGTGCAATTCTGAAATTTTTTGCTTTTTCCTGCTAATCCTAGCATGATAAAGAAGATTCAAAGAGAGTGAGATGCCAGCTCCTTTCATTCAGTCAGTAGCTTCAAACATTTCTGGACGTTTTTCAATGGCAAAAATCAATGAATATTGTAAATGCACAAACAGTAATTTCTCCGCATTGCAAGGTGCAATTCTGAAATTTTTTGCTTTTTCCTGCTCCTCTTAGCATGATAAAGAAGATTCAAAGAGAGTGAGATGCCAGCTCCTTTCATTCAGTCAGTAGCTTCAAACATTTCTGGTATATGAATAACATGATGTTTTTCAATGGCAAAAATCAATGAATATTGTAAATGCACAAACAGTAATTTCTCCGCATTGCAAGGTGCAATTCTGAAATTTTTTGCTTTTTCCTGCTCCTCTTAGCATGATAAAGACGATTCAAAGAGAGTGAGATGCCAGCTCCTTTCATTCAGTCAGTAGCTTCAATCATTTCTGGACGTTTTTCAATGGCAAAAATCAATGAATATTGTAAATGCACAAACAGTAATTTCTCCGCATTGCAAGGTGCAATTCTGAAATTTTTTGCTTTTTCCTGCTCCTCTTAGCATGATAAAGAAAATTCAGAGTGAGATGCCAGCTGCTTTCATTCAGTCAGTAGCTTCAATCATTTCTGGACGTTTTTCAATGGCAAAAATCAATGAATATTGTAAATGCACAAACAGTAATATCTCCACATTGCAAGGTGCAATTCTGAAATTTTTTGCTTTTTCCTGTTAATCCTAGCATGATAAAGAAGATTCAAAGAGAGTGAGATGCCAGCTCCTTTCATTCAGTCAGTAGCTTCAAACATTTCTGGTATATGAAAAACATGTTTTTCAATGGCAAAAATCAATGAATATTGTAAATGCACAAACAGTAATATCTCCACATTGCAAGGTGCAATTCTGAAATTTTTTGCTTTTTCCTGCTAATCCAAGCATGATAAAGAAGATTCAAAGAGAGTGAGATGCCAGCTCCTTTCATTCAGTCAGTAGCTTCAAACATTTCTGGTTTATGAATAACATGATGTTTTTCAATGGCAAAAATCAATGAATATTGTAAATGCACAAACAGTAATTTCTCCGCATTGCAAGGTGCAATTCTGAAATTTTTTGCTTTTTCCTGCTCCTCTTAGCATGATAAAGAAGATTCAAAGAGAGTGAGATGCCAGCTCCTTTCACTCAGTCAGTAGCTTCAAACATTTCTGGTATATGAATAACATAATGTTTTTCAATGGCAAAAATCAATGAATATTGTAAATGCACAAACAGTAATTTCTCCGCATTGCAAGGTGCAATTCTGAAATTTTTTGCTTTTTCCTGCTCCTCTTAGCATGATAAAGAAGATTCAAAGAGAGTGAGATGCCAGCTCCTTTCGTTCAGTCAGTAGCTTCAATCATTTCTGGACGTTTTTCAAAGGCAAAAATCATTGAATATTGTAAATGCACAAACAGTAATTTCTCCGCATTGCAAGGTGCAATTCTGAAATTTTTTACTTTTTCCTGCTCCTCTTAGCATGATAAAGAAGATTCAAAGAGAGTGAGATGCCAGCTCCTTTTATTCAGTCAGTAGCTTCAATCATTTCTGGTATATGAATAACATGATGTTTTTCAATGGCAAAAATCAATGAATATTGTAAATGCACAAACAGTAATTTCTCCGCATTGCAAGGTGCAATTCTGAAGTTTTTTGCTTTTTCCTGCTCCTCTTAGCATGATAAAGAAGATTCAAAGAGAGTGAGATGCCAGCTCCTTTCATTCAGTCAGTAGCTTCAATCATTTCTGGACGTTTTTCAATGGCAAAAATCATTGAATATTGTAAATGCACAAACAGTAATTTCTCCGCATTGCAAGGTGCAATTCTGAAATTTTTTACTTTTTCCTGCTTCTCTTAGCATGATAAAGAAGATTCAAAGAGAGTGAGATGCCAGCTCCTTTCATTCAGTCAGTAGCTTCAATCATTTCTGGTATATGAATAACATGATGTTTTTCAATGTCAAAAATCAATGAATATTGTAAATGCACAAACAGTAATTTCTCCGCATTGCAAGGTGCAATTCTGAAATTTTTTGCTTTTTCCTGCTCCTCTTAGCATGATAAAGAAGATTCAAAGAGAGTGAGATGCCAGCTCCTTTCATTCAGTCAGTAGCTTCAATCATTTCTGGACGTTTTTCAATGGCAAAAATCAATGAATATTGTAAATGCACAAACAGTAATTTCTCCGCATTGCAAGGTGCAATTCTGAAATTTTTTGCTTTTTCCTGCTCCTCTTAGCATGATAAAGAAAATTCAGAGTGAGATGCCAGCTCCTTTCATTCAGTCAGTAGCTTCAATCATTTCTGGACGTTTTTCAATGGCAAAAATCAATGAATATTGTAAATGCACAAACAGTAATTTCTCCGCATTGCAAGGTGCAATTCTGAAATTTTTTGCTTTTTCCTGCTCCTCTTAGCATGATAAAGAAGATTCAAAGAGAGTGAGATGCCAGCTCCTTTCATTCAGTCAGTAGCTTCAAACATTTCTGGTATATGAATAACATGATGTTTTTCAATGGCAAAAATCAATGAATATTGTAAATGCACAAACAGTAATTTCTCCGCATTGCAAGGTGCAATTCTGAAATTTTTTGCTTTTTCCTGCTCCTCTTAGCATGATAAAGAAGATTCAAAGAGAGTGAGATGCCAGCTCCTTTCGTTCAGTCAGTAGCTTCAATCATTTCTGGACGTTTTTCAAAGGCAAAAATCATTGAATATTGTAAATGCACAAAGAGTAATTTCTCCGCATTGCAAGGTGCAATTCTGAAATTTTTTACTTTTTCCTGCTCCTCTTAGCATGATAAAGAAGATTCAAAGAGAGTGAGATGCCAGCTCCTTTCATTCAGTCAGTAGCTTCAATCATTTCTGGAATATGAATAACATGATGTTTTTCAATGGCAAAAATCAATGAATATTGTAAATGCACAAACAGTAATTTCTCCGCATTGCAAGGTGCAATTCTGAAGTTTTTTGCTTTTTCCTGCTCCTCTTAGCATGATAAAGAAGATTCAAAGAGAGTGAGATGCCAGCTCCTTTCATTCAGTCAGTAGCTTCAATCATTTCTGGACGTTTTTCAATGGCAAAAATCATTGAATATTGTAAATGCACAAACAGTAATTTCTCCGCATTGCAAGGTGCAATACTGAAATTTTTTACTTTTTCCTGCTCCTCTTAGCATGATAAAGAAGATTCAAAGAGAGTGAGATGCCAGCTCCTTTCATTCAGTCAGTAGCTTCAATCATTTCTGGTATATGAATAACATGATGTTTTTCAATGGCAAAAATCAATGAATATTGTAAATGCACAAACAGTAATTTCTCCGCATTGCAAGGTGCAATTCTGAAATTTTTTGCTTTTTCCTGCTCCTCTTAGCATAATAAAGAAGATTCAAAGAAAGTGAGATGCCAGCTCCTTTCATTCAGTCAGTAGCTTCAATCATTTCTGGACGTTTTTCAATGGCAAACATCAATGAATATTGTAAATGCACAAACAGTAATTTCTTCGCATTGCAAGGTGCAATTCTGAAATTTTTTGCTTTTTCCTGCTTCTCTTAGCATGATAAACAAGATTCAAAGAGAGTGAGATGCCAGCTCCTTTCATTCAGTCAGTATCTTCAATCATTTCTGGACGTTTTTCAATGGCAAAAATCAATGAATATTGTAAATGCACAAACAGTAATTTCTCCGCATTGCAAGGTGCAATTCTGAAATTTTTTACTTTTTCCTGCTCCTCTTAGCATGATAAAGAAGATTCAAAGAGAGTGAGATGCCAGCTCCTTTCATTCAGTCAGTAGCTTCAAACATTCCTGGTATATGAATAACATAATGTTTTTCAATGGCAAAAATCAATGAATATTGTAAATGCACAAACAGTAATTTCTCCGCATTGCAAGGTGCAATTCTGAAATTTTTTGCTTTTTCCTGCTCCTCTTAGCATGATAAAGAAGATTCAAAGAGAGTGAGATGCCAGCTCCTTTCATTCAGTCAGTAGCTTCAATCATTTCTGGACGTTTTTCAATTGCAAAAATCAATGAATATTGTAAATGCACAAACAGTAATTTCTCCGCATTGCAAGGTGCAATTCTGAAATTTTTTGCTTTTTCCTGCTCCTCTTAGCATGATAAAGAAGATTCAAAGAGAGTGAGATGCCAGCTCCTTTCATTCAGTCAGTAGCTTCAAACATTTCTGGTATATGAATAACATGATGTTTTTCAATGGCAAAAATCAATGAATATTGTAAATGCACAAACAGTAATTTCTCCGCATTGCAAGGTGCAATTCTGAAATTTTTTGCTTTTTCCTGCTCCTCTTAGCATGATAAAGAAGATTCAAAGAGAGTGAGATGCCAGCTCCTTTCATTCAGTCAGTAGCATCAATCATTTCTGGTATATGAATAACATGATGTTTTTCAATGGCAAAAATCAATGAATATTGTAAATGCACAAACAGTAATTTCTCCGCATTGCAAGGTGCAATTCTGAAATTTTTTGCTTTTTCCTGCTCCTCTTAGCATGATAAAGAAGATTCAAAGAGAGTGAGATGCCAGCTCCTTTCGTTCAGTCAGTAGCTTCAATCATTTCTGGACGTTTTTCAAAGGCAAAAATCATTGAATATTGTAAATGCACAAACAGTAATTTCTCCGCATTGCAAGGTGCAATTCTGAAATTTTTTACTTTTTCCTGCTCCTCTTAGCATGATAAAGAAGATTCAAAGAGAGTGAGATGCCAGCTCCTTTCATTCAGTCAGTAGCTTCAATCATTTCTGGTATATGAATAACATGATGTTTTTCAATGGCAAAAATCAATGAATATTGTAAATGCACAAACAGTAATTTCTCCGCATTGCAAGGTGCAATTCTGAAATTTTTTGCTTTTTCCTGCTCCTCTTAGCATGATAAAGAAGATTCAAAGAGAGTGAGATGCCAGCTCCTTTCATTCAGTCAGTAGCTTCAATCATTTCTGGACGTTTTTCAATGGCAAAAATCATTGAATATTGTAAATGCACAAACAGTAATTTCTCCGCATTGCAAGGTGCAATTCTGAAATTTTTTACTTTTTCCTGCTCCTCTTAGCATGATAAAGAAGATTCAAAGAGAGTGAGATGCCAGCTCCTTTCATTCAGTCAGTAGCTTCAATCATTTCTGGTATATGAATAACATGATGTTTTTCAATGGCAAAAATCAATGAATATTGTAAATGCACAAACAGTAATTTCTCCGCATTGCAAGGTGCAATTCTGAAATTTTTTGCTTTTTCCTGCTCCTCTTAGCATGATAAAGAAGATTCAAAGAGAGTGAGATGCCAGCTCCTTTCATTCAGTCAGTAGCTTCAATCATTTCTGGACGTTTTTCAATGGCAAAAATCAATGAATATTGTAAATGCACAAACAGTAATTTCTCCGCATTGCAAGGTGCAATTCTGAAATTTTTTGCTTTTTCCTGCTCCTCTTAGCATGATAAACAAGATTAAAAGAGAGTGAGATGCCAGCTCCTTTCATTCAGTCAGTAGCTTCAATCATTTCTGGACGTTTTTCAATGGCAAAAATCAATGAATATTGTAAATGCACAAACAGTAATTTCTCCGCATTGCAAGGTGCAATTCTGAAATTTTTTGCTTTTTCCTGCTCCTCTTAGCATGATAAAGAAGATTCAAAGAGAGTGAGATGCCAGCTCCTTTCATTCAGTCAGTAGCTTCAAACATTCCTGGTATATGAATAACATGATGTTTTTCAATGGCAAAAATCAATGAATATTGTAAATGCACAAACAGTAATTTCTCCGCATTGCAAGGTGCAATTCTGAAATTTTTTGCTTTTTCCTGCTCCTCTTAGCATGATAAAGAAGATTCAAAGAGAGTGAGATGCCAGCTCCTTTCATTCAGTCAGTAGCATCAATCATTTCTGGTATATGAATAACATGATGTTTTTCAATGGCAAAAATCAATGAATATTGTAAATGCACAAACAGTAATTTCTCCGCATTGCAAGGTGCAATTCTGAAATTTTTTGCTTTTTCCTGCTCCTCTTAGCATGATAAAGAAGATTCAAAGAGAGTGAGATGCCAGCTCCTTTCGTTCAGTCAGTAGCTTCAATCATTTCTGGACGTTTTTCAAAGGCAAAAATCATTGAATATTGTAAATGCACAAACAGTAATTTCTCCGCATTGCAAGGTGCAATTCTGAAATTTTTTACTTCTTCCTGCTCCTCTTAGCATGATAAAGAAGATTCAAAGAGAGTGAGATGCCAGCTCCTTTCATTCAGTCAGTAGCTTCAATCATTTCTGGTATATGAATAACATGATGTTTTTCAATGGCAAAAATCAATGAATATTGTAAATGCACAAACAGTAATTTCTCCGCATTGCAAGGTGCAATTCTGAAATTTTTTGCTTTTTCCTGCTCCTCTTAGCATGATAAAGAAGATTCAAAGAGAGTGAGATGCCAGCTCCTTTCATTCAGTCAGTAGCTTCAATCATTTCTGGACGTTTTTCAATGGCAAAAATCAATGAATATTGTAAATGCACAAACAGTAATTTCTCCGCATTGCAAGGTGCAATTCTGAAATTTTTTGCTTTTTCCTGCTCCTCTTAGCATGATAAAGAAAATTCAGAGTGAGATGCCAGCTGCTTTCATTCAGTCAGTAGCTTCAATCATTTCTGGACGTTTTTCAATGGCAAAAATCAATGAATATTGTAAATGCACAAACAGTAATATCTCCACATTGCAAGGTGCAATTCTGAAATTTTTTGCTTTTTCCTGTTAATCCTAGCATGATAAAGAAGATTCAAAGAGAGTGAGATGCCAGCTCCTTTCATTCAGTCAGTAGCTTCAAACATTTCTGGTATATGAAAAACATGTTTTTCAATGGCAAAAATCAATGAATATTGTAAATGCACAAACAGTAATATCTCCACATTGCAAGGTGCAATTCTGAAATTTTTTGCTTTTTCCTGCTAATCCAAGCATGATAAAGAAGATTCAAAGAGAGTGAGATGCCAGCTCCTTTCATTCAGTCAGTAGCTTCAAACATTTCTGGTTTATGAATAACATGATGTTTTTCAATGGCAAAAATCAATGAATATTGTAAATGCACAAACAGTAATTTCTCCGCATTGCAAGGTGCAATTCTGAAATTTTTTGCTTTTTCCTGCACCTCTTAGCATGATAAAGAAGATTCAAAGAGAGTGAGATGCCAGCTCCTTTCACTCAGTCAGTAGCTTCAAACATTTCTGGTATATGAATAACATAATGTTTTTCAATGGCAAAAATCAATGAATATTGTAAATGCACAAACAGTAATTTCTCCGCATTGCAAGGTGCAATTCTGAAATTTTTTGCTTTTTCCTGCTCCTCTTAGCATGATAAAGACGATTCAAAGAGAGTGAGATGCCAGCTCCTTTCATTCAGTCAGTAGCTTCAATCATTTCTGGACGTTTTTCAATGGCAAAAATCAATGAATATTGTAAATGCACAAAGAGTAATTTCTCCGCATTGCAAGGTGCAATTCTGAAATTTTTTGCTTTTTCCTGCTCCTCTTAGCATGATAAAGAAAATTCAGAGTGAGATGCCAGCTGCTTTCATTCAGTCAGTAGCTTCAATCATTTCTGGACGTTTTTCAATGGCAAAAATCAATGAATATTGTAAATGCACAAACAGTAATTTCTCCGCATTGCAAGGTGCAATTCTGAAATTTTTTGCTTTTTCCTGCTCCTCTTAGCATGATAAAGAAGATTCAAAGAGAGTGAGATGCCAGCTCCTTTCGTTCAGTCAGTAGCTTCAATCATTTCTGGACGTTTTTCAAAGGCAAAAATCATTGAATATTGTAAATGCACAAACAGTAATTTCTCCGCATTGCAAGGTGCAATTCTGAAATTTTTTACTTTTTCCTGCTCCTCTTAGCATGATAAAGAAGATTCAAAGAGAGTGAGATGCCAGCTCCTTTTATTCAGTCAGTAGCTTCAATCATTTCTGGTATATGAATAACATGATGTTTTTCAATGGCAAAAATCAATGAATATTGTAAATGCACAAACAGTAATTTCTCCGCATTGCAAGGTGCAATTCTGAAGTTTTTTGCTTTTTCCTGCTCCTCTTAGCATGATAAAGAAGATTCAAAGAGAGTGAGATGCCAGCTCCTTTCATTCAGTCAGTAGCTTCAATCATTTCTGGACGTTTTTCAATGGCAAAAATCATTGAATATTGTAAATGCACAAACAGTAATTTCTCCGCATTGCAAGGTGCAATTCTGAAATTTTTTACTTTTTCCTGCTTCTCTTAGCATGATAAAGAAGATTCAAAGAGAGTGAGATGCCAGCTCCTTTCATTCAGTCAGTAGCTTCAATCATTTCTGGTATATGAATAACATGATGTTTTTCAATGTCAAAAATCAATGAATATTGTAAATGCACAAACAGTAATTTCTCCGCATTGCAAGGTGCAATTCTGAAATTTTTTGCTTTTTCCTGCTCCTCTTAGCATGATAAAGAAGATTCAAAGAGAGTGAGATGCCAGCTCCTTTCATTCAGTCAGTAGCTTCAATCATTTCTGGTCGTTTTTCAATGGCAAAAATCAATGAATATTGTAAATGCACAAACAGTAATTTCTCCGCATTGCAAGGTGCAATTCTGAAATTTTTTGCTTTTTCCTGCTCCTCTTAGCATGATAAAGAAAATTCAGAGTGAGATGCCAGCTCCTTTCATTCAGTCAGTAGCTTCAATCATTTCTGGACGTTTTTCAATGGCAAAAATCAATGAATATTGTAAATGCACAAACAGTAATTTCTCCGCATTGCAAGGTGCAATTCTGAAATTTTTTGCTTTTTCCTGCTCCTCTTAGCATGATAAAGAAGATTCAAAGAGAGTGAGATGCCAGCTCCTTTCATTCAGTCAGTAGCTTCAAACATTTCTGGTATATGAATAACATGATGTTTTTCAATGGCAAAAATCAATGAATATTGTAAATGCACAAACAGTAATTTCTCCGCATTGCAAGGTGCAATTCTGAAATTTTTTGCTTTTTCCTGCTCCTCTTAGCATGATAAAGAAGATTCAAAGAGAGTGAGATGCCAGCTCCTTTCGTTCAGTCAGTAGCTTCAATCATTTCTGGACGTTTTTCAAAGGCAAAAATCATTGAATATTGTAAATGCACAAAGAGTAATTTCTCCGCATTGCAAGGTGCAATTCTGAAATTTTTTACTTTTTCCTGCTCCTCTTAGCATGATAAAGAAGATTCAAAGAGAGTGAGATGCCAGCTCCTTTCATTCAGTCAGTAGCTTCAATCATTTCTGGAATATGAATAACATGATGTTTTTCAATGGCAAAAATCAATGAATATTGTAAATGCACAAACAGTAATTTCTCCGCATTGCAAGGTGCAATTCTGAAGTTTTTTGCTTTTTCCTGCTCCTCTTAGCATGATAAAGAAGATTCAAAGAGAGTGAGATGCCAGCTCCTTTCATTCAGTCAGTAGCTTCAATCATTTCTGGACGTTTTTCAATGGCAAAAATCATTGAATATTGTAAATGCACAAACAGTAATTTCTCCGCATTGCAAGGTGCAATACTGAAATTTTTTACTTTTTCCTGCTCCTCTTAGCATGATAAAGAAGATTCAAAGAGAGTGAGATGCCAGCTCCTTTCATTCAGTCAGTAGCTTCAATCATTTCTGGTATATGAATAACATGATGTTTTTCAATGGCAAAAATCAATGAATATTGTAAATGCACAAACAGTAATTTCTCCGCATTGCAAGGTGCAATTCTGAAATTTTTTGCTTTTTCCTGCTCCTCTTAGCATGATAAAGAAGATTCAAAGAGAGTGAGATGCCAGCTCCTTTCATTCAGTCAGTAGCTTCAATCATTTCTGGACGTTTTTCAATGGCAAAAATCAATGAATATTGTAAATGCACAAACAGTAATTTCTCCGCATTGCAAGGTGCAATTCTGAAATTTTTTGCTTTTTCCTGCTCCTCTTAGCATGATAAAGAAGATTCAAAGAGAGTGAGATGCCAGCTCCTTTCATTCAGTCAGTAGCTTCAATCATTTCTGGACGTTTTTCAATGGCAAAAATCAATGAATATTGTAAATGCACAAACAGTAATTTCTCCGCATTGCAAGGTGCAATTCTGAAATTTTTTGCTTTTTCCTGCTCCTCTTAGCATGATAAAGAAGATTCAAAGAGAGTGAGATGCCAGCTCCTTTCATTCAGTCAGTAGCTTCAATCATTTCTGGTATATGAATAACATGATGTTTTTCAATGGCAAAAATCAATGAATATTGTAAATGCACAAACAGTAATTTCTCCGCATTGCAAGGTGCAATTCTGAAATTTTTTGCTTTTTCCTGCTCCTCTTAGCATGATAAAGAAGATTCAAAGAAAGTGAGATGCCAGCTCCTTTCATTCAGTCAGTAGCTTCAAACATTTCTGGTATATGAATAACATGATGTTTTTCAATGGCAAAAATCAATGAATATTGTAAAAGCACAAACAGTAATTTCTCCGCATTGCAAGGTGCAATTCTGAAATTTTTTGCTTTTTCCTGCTCCTCTTAGCATGATAAAGAAGATTCAAAGAGAATGAGATGCCAGCTCCTTTCATTCAGTCAGTAGCTTCAATCATTTCTGGACGTTTTTCAATGGCAAAAATCAATGAATATTGTAAATGCACAAACAGTAATTTCTCCGCATTGCAAGGTGCAATTCTGAAATTTTTTGCTTTTTCCTGCTCCTCTTAGCATGATAAAGAAGATTCAAAGAGAGTGAGATGCCAGCTCCTTTCATTCAGTCAGTAGCTTCAATCATTTCTGGTATATAAATAACATGATGTTTTTCAATGGCAAAAATCAATGAATATTGTAAATGCACAGAAATGATTGAAGCTACTGACTGAATGAAAGGAGCTGGCATCTCACTTTCTTTGAATCTTCTTTATTATGCTAAGAGGAGCAGGAAAAAGCAAAAAATTTCAGAATTGCACCTTGCAATGCGGAGAAATTACTGTTTGTGCATTTACAATATTCATTGATTTTTGCCATTGAAAAACGTCCAGAAATGATTGAAGCTACTGACTGAATGAAAGGAGCTGGCATCTCACTCTCTTTGAATCTTCTTTATCATGCTAAGAGGAGCAGGAAAAAGCAAAAAATTTCAGAATTGCACCTTGCAATGTGGAGAAATTACTGTTTGTGCATTTACAATATTCATTGATTTTTGCCATTGAAAAACATCATGTTATTCATATACCAGAAATGATTGAAGCTACTGACTGAATGAAAGGAGCTGTCATCTCACTCTCTTTGAATCTTCTTTATCATGCTAAGAGGAGCAGGAAAAAGCAAAAAATTTCAGAATTGCACCTTGCAATGCGGAGAAATTACTGTTTGTGCATTTACAATATTCATTGATTTTTGCCATTGAAAAACGTCCAGAAATGATTGAAGCTACTGACTGAATGAAAGGAGCTGGCATCTCACTCTCTTTGAATCTTCTTTATCATGCTAAGAGGAGCAGGAAAAAGCAAAAAATTTCAGAATTGCACCTTGCAATGCGGAGAAATTACTGTTTGTGCTTTTACAATATTCATTGATTTTTGCCATTGAAAAACATCATGTTATTCATATACCAGAAATGTTTGAAGCTACTGACTGAATGAAAGGAGCTGGCATCTCACTCTCTTTGAATCTTCTTTATCATGCTAAGAGGAGCAGGAAAAAGCAAAAAAATTCAGAATTGCACCTTGCAATGCGGAGAAATTACTGTTTGTGCATTTACAATATTCATTGATTTTTGCCATTGAAAAACGTCCAGAAATGATTGAAGCTACTGACTGAATGAAAGGAGCTGGCATCTCACTCTCTTTGAATCTTCTTTATCATGCTAAGAGGAGCAGGAAAAAGCAAAAAATTTCAGAATTGCACCTTGCAATGCGGAGAAATTACTGTTTGTGCTTTTACAATATTCATTGATTTTTGCCATTGAAAAACATCATGTTATTCATATACCAGAAATGTTTGAAGCTACTGACTGAATGAAAGGAGCTGGCATCTCACTCTCTTTGAATCTTCTTTATCATGCTAAGAGGAGCAGGAAAAAGCAAAAAAATTCAGAATTGCACCTTGCAATGCGGAGAAATTACTGTTTGTGCATTTACAATATTCATTGATTTTTGCCATTGAAAAACGTCCAGAAATGATTGAAGCTACTGACTGAATGAAAGGAGCTGGCATCTCACTCTCTTTGAATCTTATTTATCATGCTAAGAGGAGCAGGAAAAAGCAAAAAAATTCAGAATTGCACCTTGCAATGCGGAGAAATTACTGTTTGTGCATTTACAATATTCATTGATTTTTGCCATTGAAAAACATCCAGAAATGATTGAAGCTACTGACTGAATGAAAGGAGCTGGCATCTCACTCTCTTTGAATCTTCTTTATCATGCTAAGAGGAGCAGGAAAAAGCCAAAAATTTCAGAATTGCACCTTGCAATGCGGAGAAATTACTGTTTGTGCATTTACAATATTCATTGATTTTTGCCATTGAAAAACGTCCAGAAATAATTGAAGCTACTGACTGAATGAAAGGAGCTGGCATCTCACTCTCTTTGAATCTTCTTTATCATGCTAAGAGGAGCAGGAAAAAGCAAAAAATTTCAGAATTGCAACTTGCAATGCGGAGAAATTACTGTTTGTGCATTTACAATATTCATTGATTTTTGCCATTGAAAAACATCATGTTATTTATATACCAGAAATGATTGAAGCTACTGACTGAATGAAAGGAGCTGGAATCTCACTCTCTTTGAATCTTCTTTATCATGCTAAGAGGAGCAGGAAAAAGCAAAAAATTTCAGAATTGCACCTTGCAATGCGGAGAAATTACTGTTTGTGCATTTACAATATTCATTGATTTTTGCCATTGAAAAACGTCCAGAAATGATTGAAGCTACTGACTGAATGAAAGGAGCTGGCATCTCACTCTCTTTGAATCTTCTTTATCATGCTAAGAGGAGCAGGAAAAAGCAAAAAATTTCAGAATTGCACCTTGCAGTGCGGAGAAATTACTGTTTGTGCTTTTACAATATTCATTGATTTTTGCCATTGAAAAACATCATGTTATTCATATACCAGAAATGTTTGAAGCTACTGACTGAATGAAAGGAGCTGGCATCTCACTTTCTTTGAATCTTCTTTATCATGCTAAGAGGAGCAGGAAAAAGCAAAAAATTTCAGAATTGCACCTTGCAATGCGGAGAAATTACTGTTTGTGCATTTACAATATTCATTGATTTTTGCCATTGAAAAATGTCCAGAAATGATTGAAGCTGCTGACTGAATGAAAGGAGCTGGCATCTCACTCTCTTTGAATCTTCTTTATCATGCTAAGAGGAGCAGGAAAAAGCAAAAAATTTCAGAATTGCACCTTGCAATGCGGAGAAATTACTGTTTGTGCATTTACAATATTCATTGATTTTTGCCATTGAAAAACATCATGTTATTCATATACCAGAAATGATTGAAGCTACTGACTGAATGAAAGGAGCTGGCATCTCACTCTCTTTGAATCTTCTTTATCATGCTAAGAGGAGCAGGAAAAAGCAAAAAATTTCAGAATTGCACCTTGCAATGCGGAGAAATTACTGTTTGTGCATTTACAATATTCATTGATTTTTGCCATTGAAAAACGTCCAGAAATGATTGAAGCTACTGACTGAATGAAAGGAGCTGGCATCTCACTCTCTTTGAATCTTCTTTATCATGCTAAGAGGAGCAGGAAAAAGCAAAAAATTTCAGAATTGCACCTTGCAATGCGGAGAAATTACTGTTTGTGCATTTACAATATTCATTGATTTTTGCCATTGAAAAACGTCCAGAAATGATTGAAGCTACTGACTGAATGAAAGGAGCTGGCATCTCACTCTCTTTGAATCTTCTTTATCATGCTAAGAGGAGCAGGAAAAAGCAAAAAATTTCAGAATTGCACCTTGCAATGCGGAGAAATTACTGTTTGTGCATTCACAATATTCATTGATTTTTGCCATTGAAAAACATCATGTTATTCATATACCAGAAATGATTGAAGCTACTGACTGAATGAAAGGAGCTGGCATCTCGCTCTCTTTGAATCTTCTTTATCATGCTAAGAGGAGCAGGAAAAAGCAAAAAATTTCAGAATTGCACCTTGCAATGCGGAGAAATTACTGTTTGTGCATTTACAATATTCATTGATTTTTGCCATTGAAAAACGTCCAGAAATGATTGAAGCTACTGACTGAATGAAAGGAGCTGGCATCTCACTCTCTTTGAATCTTCTTTATCATGCTAAGAGGAGCAGGAAAAAGCAAAAAATTTCAGAATTGCACCTTGCAATGTGGAGAAATTACTGTTTGTGCATTTACAATATTCATTGATTTTTGCCATTGAAAAACATCATGTTATTCATATACCAGAAATGTTTGAAGCTACTGACTGAATGAAAGGAGCTGGCATCTCACTTTCTTTGAATCTTCTTTATCATGCTAAGAGGAGCAGGAAAAAGCAAAAAATTTCAGAATTGCACCTTGCAATGCGGAGAAATTACTGTTTGTGCATTTACAATATTCATTGATTTTTGCCATTGAAAAACATCATGTTATTCATATACCAGAAATGATTGAAGCTACTGACTGAATGAAAGGAGCTGGCATCTCACTCTCTTTGAATCTTCTTTATCATGCTAAGAGGAGCAGGAAAAAGCAAAAAATTTCAGAATTGCACCTTGCAATGCGGAGAAATTACTGTTTGTGCATTTACAATATTCATTGATTTTTGCCATTGAAAAACGTCCAGAAATGATTGAAGCTACTGACTGAATGAAAGGAGCTGGCATCTCACTCTCTTTGAATCTTCTTTATCATGCTAAGAGGAGCAGGAAAAAGCAAAAAATTTCAGAATTGCACCTTGCAATGCGGAGAAATTACTGTTTGTGCATTTACAATATTCATTGATTTTTGCCATTGAAAAACGTCCAGAAATGATTGAAGCTACTGACTGAATGAAAGGAGCTGGCATCTCACTCTCTTTGAATCTTCTTTATCATGCTAAGAGGAGCAGGAAAAAGCAAAAAATTTCAGAATTGCACCTTGCAATGCGGAGAAATTACTGTTTGTGCATTCACAATATTCATTGATTTTTGCCATTGAAAAACATCATGTTATTCATATACCAGAAATGATTGAAGCTACTGACTGAATGAAAGGAGCTGGCATCTCGCTCTCTTTGAATCTTCTTTATCATGCTAAGAGGAGCAGGAAAAAGCAAAAAATTTCAGAATTGCACCTTGCAATGCGGAGAAATTACTGTTTGTGCATTTACAATATTCATTGATTTTTGCCATTGAAAAACGTCCAGAAATGATTGAAGCTACTGACTGAATGAAAGGAGCTGGCATCTCACTCTCTTTGAATCTTCTTTATCATGCTAAGAGGAGCAGGAAAAAGCAAAAAATTTCAGAATTGCACCTTGCAATGTGGAGAAATTACTGTTTGTGCATTTACAATATTCATTGATTTTTGCCATTGAAAAACATCATGTTATTCATATACCAGAAATGATTGAAGCTACTGACTGAATGAAAGGAGCTGTCATCTCACTCTCTTTGAATCTTCTTTATCATGCTAAGAGGAGCAGGAAAAAGCAAAAAATTTCAGAATTGCACCTTGCAATGCGGAGAAATTACTGTTTGTGCATTTACAATATTCATTGATTTTTGCCATTGAAAAACGTCCAGAAATGATTGAAGCTACTGACTGAATGAAAGGAGCTGGCATCTCACTCTCTTTGAATCTTCTTTATCATGCTAAGAGGAGCAGGAAAAAGCAAAAAATCTCAGAATTGCACCTTGCAATGCGGAGAAATTACTGTTTGTGCTTTTACAATATTCATTGATTTTTGCCATTGAAAAACATCATGTTATTCATATACCAGAAATGTTTGAAGCTACTGACTGAATGAAAGGAGCTGGCATCTCACTCTCTTTGAATCTTCTTTATCATGCTAAGAGGAGCAGGAAAAAGCAAAAAATTTCAGAATTGCACCTTGCAATGCGGAGAAATTACTGTTTGTGCATTTACAATATTCATTGATTTTTGCCATTGAAAAACGTCCAGAAATGATTGAAGCTACTGACTGAATGAATGGAGCTGGCATCTCACTCTCTTTGAATCTTCTTTATCATGCTAAGAGGAGCAGGAAAAAGCAAAAAATTTCAGAATTGCACCTTGCAATGCGGAGAAATTACTGTTTGTGCATTTACAATATTCATTGATTTTTGCCATTGAAAAACGTCCAGAAATGATTGAAGCTACTGACTGAATGAAAGGAGCTGGCATCTCACTCTCTTTGAATCTTCTTTATCATGCTAAGAGGAGCAGGAAAAAGCAAAAAATTTCAGAATTGCAACTTGCAATGCGGAGAAATTACTGTTTGTGCATTTACAATATTCATTGATTTTTGCCATTGAAAAACATCATGTTATTCATATACCAGAAATGATTGAAGCTACTGACTGAATGAAAGGAGCTGGCATCTCACTCTCTTTGAATCTTCTTTATCATGCTAAGAGGAGCAGGAAAAAGCAAAAAATTTCAGAATTGCACCTTGCAATGCGGAGAAATTACTGTTTGTGCATTTACAATATTCATTGATTTTTGCCATTGAAAAACGTCCAGAAATGATTGAAGCTACTGACTGAATGAAAGGAGCTGGCATCTCACTCTCTTTGAATCTTCTTTATCATGCTAAGAGGAGCAGGAAAAAGCAAAAAATTTCAGAATTGCACCTTGCAATGCGGAGAAATTACTGTTTGTGCTTTTACAATATTCATTGATTTTTGCCATTGAAAAACATCATGTTATTCATATACCAGAAATGTTTGAAGCTACTGACTGAATGAAAGGAGCTGGCATCTCACTCTCTTTGAATCTTCTTTATCATGCTAAGAGGAGCAGGAAAAAGCAAAAAATTTCAGAATTGCACCTTGCAATGCGGAGAAATTACTGTTTGTGCATTTACAATATTCATTGATTTTTGCCATTGAAAAACGTCCAGAAAGGATTGAAGCTACTGACTGAATGAAAGGAGCTGGCATCTCACTCTCTTTGAATCTTGTTTATCATGCTAAGAGGAGCAGGAAAAAGCAAAAAATTTCAGAATTGCACCTTGCAATGCGGAGAAATTACTGTTTGTGCATTTACAATATTCATTGATTTTTGCCATTGAAAAACGTCCAGAAATGATTGAAGCTACTGACTGAATGAAAGGAGCTGGCATCTCACTCTCTTTGAATCTTCTTTATCATGCTAAGAGGAGCAGGAAAAAGCAAAAAATTTCAGAATTGCACCTTGCAATGCGGAGAAATTACTGTTTGTGCTTTTACAATATTCATTGATTTTTGCCATTGAAAAACATCATGTTATTCATATACCAGAAATGTTTGAAGCTACTGACTGAATGAAAGGAGCTGGCATCTCACTCTCTTTGAATCTTCTTTATCATGCTAAGAGGAGCAGGAAAAAGCAAAAAAATTCAGAATTGCACCTTGCAATGCGGAGAAATTACTGTTTGTGCATTTACAATATTCATTGATTTTTGCCATTGAAAAACGTCCAGAAATGATTGAAGCTACTGACTGAATGAAAGGAGCTGGCATCTCACTCTCTTTGAATCTTCTTTATCATGCTAAGAGGAGCAGGAAAAAGCAAAAAATTTCAGAATTGCAACTTGCAATGCGGAGAAATTACTGTTTGTGCATTTACAATATTCATTGATTTTTGCCATTGAAAAACATCATGTTATTCATATACCAGAAATGATTGAAGCTACTGACTGAATGAAAGGAGCTGGCATCTCACTCTCTTTGAATCTTCTTTATCATGCTAAGAGGAGCAGGAAAAAGCAAAAAAATTCAGAATTGCACCTTGCAATGCGGAGAAATTACTGTTTGTGCATTTACAATATTCATTGATTTTTGCCATTGAAAAACGTCCAGAAATGATTGAAGCTACTGACTGAATGAAAGGAGCTGGCATCTCACTCTCTTTGAATCTTCTTTATCATGCTAAGAGGAGCAGGAAAAAGCAAAAAATTTCAGAATTGCAACTTGCAATGCGGAGAAATTACTGTTTGTGCATTTACAATATTCATTGATTTTTGCCATTGAAAAACATCATGTTATTCATATACCAGAAATGATTGAAGCTACTGACTGAATGAAAGGAGCTGGCATCTCACTCTCTTTGAATCTTCTTTATCATGCTAAGAGGAGCAGGAAAAAGCAAAAAATTTCAGAATTGCACCTTGCAATGCGGAGAAATTACTGTTTGTGCATTTACAATATTCATTGATTTTTGCCATTGAAAAACGTCCAGAAATGATTGAAGCTACTGACTGAATGAAAGGAGCTGGCATCTCACTCTCTTTGAATCTTCTTTATCATGCTAAGAGGAGCAGGAAAAGCAAAAAATTTCAGAATTGCACCTTGCAATGCGGAGAAATTACTGTTTGTGCTTTTACAATATTCATTGATTTTTGCCATTGAAAAACATCATGTTATTCATATACCAGAAATGTTTGAAGCTACTGACTGAATGAAAGGAGCTGGCATCTCAATCTCTTTGAATCTTCTTTATCATGCTAAGAGGAGCAGGAAAAAGCAAAAAATTTCAGAATTGCACCTTGCAATGCGGAGAAATTACTGTTTGTGCATTTACAATATTCATTGATTTTTGCCATTGAAAAACGTCCAGAAATGATTGAAGCTACTGACTGAATGAAAGGAGCTGGCATCTCACTCTCTTTGAATCTTCTTTATCATGCTAAGAGGAGCAGGAAAAAGCAAAAAATTTCAGAATTGCACCTTGCAATGCGGAGAAATTACTGTTTGTGCATTTACAATATTCATTGATTTTTGCCATTGAAAAACATCCAGAAATGATTGAAGCTACTGACTGAATGAAAGGAGCTGGCATCTCACTCTCTTTGAATCTTCTTTATCATGCTAAGAGGAGCAGGAAAAAGCAAAAAATTTCAGAATTGCACCTTGCAATGCGGAGAAATTACTGTTTGTGCATTTACAATATTCATTGATTTTTGCCATTGAAAAACATCATGTTATTCATATACCAGAAATGATTGAAGCTACTGACTGAATGAAAGGAGCTGGCATCTTACTCTCTTTGAATCTTCTTTGTCATGCTAAGAGGAGCAGGAAAAAGCAAAAAATTTCAGAATTGCACCTTGCAATGCGGAGAAATTACTGTTTGTGCATTTACAATATTCATTGATTTTTGCCATTGAAAAACGTCCAGAAATGATTGAAGCTACTGACTGAATGAAAGGAGCTGGCATCTCACTCTCTTTGAATCTTCTTTATCATGCTAAGAGGAGCAGGAAAAAGCAAAAAATTTCAGAATTGCACCTTGCAATGCGGAGAAATTACTGTTTGTGCATTTACAATATTCATTGATTTTTGCCATTGAAAAACGTCCAGAAATGATTGAAGCTACTGACTGAATGAAAGGAGCTGGCATCTCACTCTCTTTGAATCTTCTTTATCATGCTAAGAGGAGCAGGAAAAAGCAAAAAATTTCAGAATTGCACCTTGCAATGCGGAGAAATTACTGTTTGTGCATTTACAATATTCATTGATTTTTGCCATTGAAAAACATCATGTTATTCATATACCAGAAATGTTTGAAGCTACTGACTGAATGAAAGGAGCTGGCATCTCACTCTCTTTGAATCTTCTTTATCATGCTAAGAGGAGCAGGAAAAAGCAAAAAATTTCAGAATTGCACCTTGCAATTCGGAGAAATTACTGTTTGTGCATTTACAATATTCATTGATTTTTGCCATTGAAAAACGTCCAGAAATGATTGAAGCTACTGACTGAATGAAAGGAGCTGGCATCTCACTCTCTTTGAATCTTCTTTATCATGCTAAGAGGAGCAGGAAAAAGCAAAAAATTTCAGAATTGCACCTTGCAATGCGGAGAAATTACTGTTTGTGCATTTACAATATTCATTGATTTTTGCCATTGAAAAACGTCCAGAAATGATTGAAGCTACTGACTGAATGAAAGGAGCTGGCATCTCACTCTCTTTGAATCTTCTTTATCATGCTAAGAGGAGCAGGAAAAAGCAAAAAATTTCAGAATTGCACCTTGCAATGCGGAGAAATTACTCTTTGTGCATTTACAATATTCATTGATTTTTGCCATTGAAAAACATCATGTTATTCATATACCAGAAATGTTTGAAGCTACTGACTGAATGAAAGGAGCTGGCATCTCACTCTCTTTGAATCTTCTTTATCGTGCTAAGAGGAGCAGGAAAAAGCAAAAAATTTCAGAATTGCACCTTGCAATGCGGAGAAATTACTGTTTGTGCATTTACAATATTCATTGATTTTTGCCATTGAAAAACATCATGTTATTCATATACCAGAAATGTTTGAAGCTACTGACTGAATGAAAGGAGCTGGCATCTCACTCTCTTTGAATCTTCTTTATCATGCTAAGAGGAGCAGGAAAAAGCAAAAAATTTCAGAATTGCACCTTGCAATGTGGAGAAATTACTGTTTGTGCATTTACAATATTCATTGATTTTTACCATTGAAAAACGTCCAGAAATGATTGAAGCTACTGACTGAATGAAAGTAGCTGGCATCTCACTCTCTTTGAATCTTCTTTATCATGCTAAGAGGAGCAGGAAAAAGCAAAAAATTTCAGACTTGCACCTTGCAATGCGGAGAAATTACTGTTTGTGCATTTACAATATTCATTGATTTTTGCCATTGAAAAACATCATGTTATTCATATACCAGAAATGTTTGAAGCTACTGACTGAATGAAAGGAGCTGGCATCTCACTCTCTTTGAATCTTCTTTATCATGCTAAGAGGAGCAGGAAACAGCAAAAAATTTCAGAATTGCACCTTGCAATGTGGAGAAATTACTGTTTGTGCATTTACAATATTCATTGATTTTTGCCATTGAAAAACGTCCAGAAATGATTGAAGCTACTGACTGAATGAAAGGAGCTGGCATCTCACTCTCTTTGAATCTTCTTTATCATGCTAAGAGGAGCAGGAAAAAGCAAAAAATTTCAGAATTGCACCTTGCAATGCGGAGAAATTACTGTTTGTGCATTTACAATATTCATTGATTTTTGCCATTGAAAAACGTCCAGAAATGATTGAAGCTACTGACTGAATGAAAGGAGCTGGCATCTCACTCTCTTTGAATCTTCTTTATCATGCTAAGAGGAGCAGGAAAAATCAAAAAATTTCAGAATTGCACCTTGCAATGCGGAGAAATTACTGTTTGTGCATTTACAATATTCAATGATTTTTGCCATTGAAAAACATGTTATTCATATACCAGAAATGTTTGAAGCTACTGACTGAATGAAAGGAGCTGGCACCTCACTCTCTTTGAATCTTCTTTATCATGCTAAGAGGAGCGGGAAAAAGCAAAAAATTTCAGAATTGCACCTTGCAATGCGGAGAAATTACTGTTTGTGCATTTACAATATTCATTGATTTTTGCCATTGAAAAACATCCAGAAATGATTGAAGGTACTGACTGAATGAAAGGAGCTGGCATCTCACTCTCTTTGAATCTTCTTTATCATGCTAAGAGGATCAGGAAAAAGCAAAAAATTTCAGAATTGCACCTTGCAATGCGGAGAAATTACTGTTTGTGCATTTACAATATTCATTGATTTTTGCCATTGAAAAACGTCCAGAAATGATTGAAGCTACTGACTGAATGAAAGGAGCTGGCATCTCACTCTCTTTGAATCTTCTTTATCATGCTAAGAGGAGCAGGAAAAAGCAAAAAATTTCAGAATTGCACCTTGCAATGCGGAGAAATTACAGTTTGTGCATTTACAATATTCATTGATTTTTGCCATTGAAAAACGTCCAGAAATGATTGAAGCTACTGACTGAATGAAAGGAGCTGGCATCTCACTCTCTTTGAATCTTCTTTATCATGCTAAGAGGAGCAGGAAAAATCAAAAAATTTCAGAATTGCACCTTGCAATGCGGAGAAATTACTGTTTGTGCATTTACAATATTCAATGATTTTTGCCATTGAAAAACATGTTATTCATATACCAGAAATGTTTGAAGCTACTGACTGAATGAAAGGAGCTGGCACCTCACTCTCTTTGAATCTTCTTTATCATGCTAAGAGGAGCGGGAAAAAGCAAAAAATTTCAGAATTGCACCTTGCAATGCGGAGAAATTACTGTTTGTGCATTTACAATATTCATTGATTTTTGCCATTGAAAAACATCCAGAAATGATTGAAGGTACTGACTGAATGAAAGGAGCTGGCATCTCACTCTCTTTGAATCTTCTTTATCATGCTAAGAGGATCAGGAAAAAGCAAAAAATTTCAGAATTGCACCTTGCAATGCGGAGAAATTACTGTTTGTGCATTTACAATATTCATTGATTTTTGCCATTGAAAAACGTCCAGAAATGATTGAAGCTACTGACTGAATGAAAGGAGCTGGCATCTCACTCTCTTTGAATCTTCTTTATCATGCTAAGAGGAGCAGGAAAAAGCAAAAAATTTCAGAATTGCACCTTGCAATGCGGAGAAATTACAGTTTGTGCATTTACAATATTGATTGATTTTTGCCATTGAAAAACATCCAGAAATGATTGAAGCTACTGACTGAATGAAAGGAGCTGGCATCTCACTCTCTTTGAATCTTCTTTATCATGCTAAGAGGAGCAGGAAAAAGCAAAAAATTTCAGAATTGCACCTTGCAATGCGGAGAAATTACTGTTTGTGCATTTACAATATTCATTGATTTTTGCCATTGAAAAACGTCCAGAAATGATTGAAGCTACTGACTGAATGAAAGGAGCTGGCATCTCACTCTCTTTGAATCTTCTTTATCATGCTAAGAGGAGCAGGAAAAAGCAAAAAATTTCAGAATTGCACCTTGCAATGCGGAGAAATTACTGTTTGTGCATTTACAATATTCATTGATTTTTGCCATTGAAAAACATCATGTTATTCATATACCAGAAATGATAGAAGCTACTGACTGAATGAAAGGAGCTGGCATCTTACTCTCTTTGAATCTTCTTTGTCATGCTAAGAGGAGCAGGAAAAAGCAAAAAATTTCAGAATTGCACCTTGCAATGCGGAGAAATTACTGTTTGTGCATTTACAATATTCATTGATTTTTGCCATTGAAAAACGTCCAGAAATGATTGAAGCTACTGACTGAATGAAAGGAGCTGGCATCTCACTCTCTTTGAATCTTCTTTATCATGCTAAGTGGAGCAGGAAAAAGCAAAAAATTTCAGAATTGCACCTTGCAATGCGGAGAAATTACTGTTTGTGCTTTTACAATATTCATTGATTTTTGAAATTGAAAAACATCATGTTATTCATATACCAGAAATGTTTGAAGCTACTGACTGAATGAAAGGAGCTGGCATCTCAATCTCTTTGAATCTTCTTTATCATGCTAAGAGGAGCAGGAAAAAGCAAAAAATTTCAGAATTGCACCTTGCAATGCGGAGAAATTACTGTTTGTGCATTTACAATATTCATTGATTTTTGCCATTGAAAAACGTCCAGAAATGATTGAAGCTACTGACTGAATGAAAGGAGCTGGCATCTCACTCTCTTTGAATCTTCTTTATCATGCTAAGAGGAGCAGGAAAAAGCAAAAAATTTCAGAATTGCACCTTGCAATGCGGAGAAATTACTGTTTGTGCATTTACAATATTCATTGATTTTTGCCATTGAAAAACGTCCAGAAATGATTGAAGCTACTGACTGAATGAAAGGAGCTGGCATCTCACTCTCTTTGAATCTTCTTTATCATGCTAAGAGGAGCAGGAAAAAGCAAAAAATTTCAGAATTGCACCTTGCAATGCGGAGAAATTACTGTTTGTGCATTTACAATATTCATTGATTTTTGCCATTGAAAAACATCATGTTATTCATATACCAGAAATGATTGAAGCTACTGACTGAATGAAAGGAGCTGGCATCTTACTCTCTTTGAATCTTCTTTGTCATGCTAAGAGGAGCAGAAAAAAGCAAAAAATTTCAGAATTGCACCTTGCAATGCGGAGAAATTACTGTTTGTGCATTTACAATATTCATTGATTTTTGCCATTGAAAAACGTCCAGAAATGATTGAAGCTACTGACTGAATGAAAGGAGCTGGCATCTCACTCTCTTTGAATCTTCTTTATCATGCTAAGAGGAGCAGGAAAAAGCAAAAAATTTCAGAATTGCACCTTGCAATGCGGAGAAATTACTGTTTGTGCATTTACAATATTCATTGATTTTTGCCATTGAAAAACGTCCAGAAATGATTGAAGCTACTGACTGAATGAAAGGAGCTGGCATCTCACTCTCTTTGAATCTTCTTTATCATGCTAAGAGGAGCAGGAAAAAGCAAAAAATTTCAGAATTGCACCTTGCAATGCGGAGAAATTACTGTTTGTGCATTTACAATATTCATTGATTTTTGCCATTGAAAAACATCATGTTATTCATATACCAGAAATGTTTGAAGCTACGGACTGAATGAAAGGAGCTGGCATCTCACTCTCTTTGAATCTGCTTTATCATGCTAAGAGGAGCAGGAAAAAGCAAAAAATTTCAGAATTGCACCTTGCAATGCGGAGAAATTACTGTTTGTGCATTTACAATATTCATTGATTTTTGCCATTGAAAAACGTCCAGAAATGTTTGAAGCTACTGACTGAATGAAAGGAGCTGGCATCTCACTCTCTTTGAATCTTCTTTATCATGCTAAGAGGAGCAGGAAAAAGCAAAAAATTTCAGAATTGCACCTTGCAATGCGGAGAAATTACTGTTTGTGCATTTACAATATTCATTGATTTTTGCCATTGAAAAACGTCCAGAAATGATTGAAGCTACTGACTGAATGAAAGGAGCTGGCATCTCACTCTCTTTGAATCTTCTTTATCATGCTAAGAGGAGCAGGAAAAAGCAAAAAATTTCAGAATTGCACCTTGCAATGCGGAGAAATTACTCTTTGTGCATTTACAATATTCATTGATTTTTGCCATTGAAAAACATCATGTTATTCATATACCAGAAATGTTTGAAGCTACTGACTGAATGAAAGGAGCTGGCATCTCACTCTCTTTGAATCTTCTTTATCGTGCTAAGAGGAGCAGGAAAAAGCAAAAAATTTCAGAATTGCACCTTGCAATGCGGAGAAATTACTGTTTGTGCATTTACAATATTCATTGATTTTTGCCATTGAAAAACATCATGTTATTCATATACCAGAAATGTTTGAAGCTACTGACTGAATGAAAGGAGCTGGCATCTCACTCTCTTTGAATCTTCTTTATCATGCTAAGAGGAGCAGGAAAAAGCAAAAAATTTCAGAATTGCACCTTGCAATGTGGAGAAATTACTGTTTGTGCATTTACAATATTCATTGATTTTTACCATTGAAAAACGTCCAGAAATGATTGAAGCTACTGACTGAATGAAAGTAGCTGGCATCTCACTCTCTTTGAATCTTCTTTATCATGCTAAGAGGAGCAGGAAAAAGCAAAAAATTTCAGACTTGCACCTTGCAATGCGGAGAAATTACTGTTTGTGCATTTACAATATTCATTGATTTTTGCCATTGAAAAACATCATGTTATTCATATACCAGAAATGTTTGAAGCTACTGACTGAATGAAAGGAGCTGGCATCTCACTCTCTTTGAATCTTCTTTATCATGCTAAGAGGAGCAGGAAAAAGCAAAAAATTTCAGAATTGCACCTTGCAATGTGGAGAAATTACTGTTTGTGCATTTACAATATTCATTGATTTTTGCCATTGAAAAACGTCCAGAAATGATTGAAGCTACTGACTGAATGAAAGGAGCTGGCATCTCACTCTCTTTGAATCTTCTTTATCATGCTAAGAGGAGCAGGAAAAAGCAAAAAATTTCAGAATTGCACCTTGCAATGCGGAGAAATTACTGTTTGTGCATTTACAATATTCATTGATTTTTGCCATTGAAAAACGTCCAGAAATGATTGAAGCTACTGACTGAATGAAAGGAGCTGGCATCTCACTCTCTTTGAATCTTCTTTATCATGCTAAGAGGAGCAGGAAAAATCAAAAAATTTCAGAATTGCACCTTGCAATGCGGAGAAATTACTGTTTGTGCATTTACAATATTCAATGATTTTTGCCATTGAAAAACATGTTATTCATATACCAGAAATGTTTGAAGCTACTGACTGAATGAAAGGAGCTGGCACCTCACTCTCTTTGAATCTTCTTTATCATGCTAAGAGGAGCGGGAAAAAGCAAAAAATTTCAGAATTGCACCTTGCAATGCGGAGAAATTACTGTTTGTGCATTTACAATATTCATTGATTTTTGCCATTGAAAAACATCCAGAAATGATTGAAGGTACTGACTGAATGAAAGGAGCTGGCATCTCACTCTCTTTGAATCTTCTTTATCATGCTAAGAGGAGCAGGAAAAAGCAAAAAATTTCAGAATTGCACCTTGCAATGCGGAGAAATTACTGTTTGTGCATTTACAATATTCATTGATTTTTGCCATTGAAAAACGTCCAGAAATGATTGAAGCTACTGACTGAATGAAAGGAGCTGGCATCTCACTCTCTTTGAATCTTCTTTATCATGCTAAGAGGAGCAGGAAAAAGCAAAAAATTTCAGAATTGCACCTTGCAATGCGGAGAAATTACAGTTTGTGCATTTACAATATTCATTGATTTTTGCCATTGAAAAACATCCAGAAATGATTGAAGCTACTGACTGAATGAAAGGAGCTGGCATCTCACTCTCTTTGAATCTTCTTTATCATGCTAAGAGGAGCAGGAAAAAGCAAAAAATTTCAGAATTGCACCTTGCAATGCGGAGAAATTACTGTTTGTGCATTTACAATATTCATTGATTTTTGCCATTGAAAAACGTCCAGAAATGATTGAAGCTACTGACTGAATGAAAGGAGCTGGCATCTCACTCTCTTTGAATCTTCTTTATCATGCTAAGAGGAGCAGGAAAAAGCAAAAAATTTCAGAATTGCACCTTGCAATGCGGAGAAATTACTGTTTGTGCATTTACAATATTCATTGATTTTTGCCATTGAAAAACATCATGTTATTCATATACCAGAAATGATAGAAGCTACTGACTGAATGAAAGGAGCTGGCATCTTACTCTCTTTGAATCTTCTTTGTCATGCTAAGAGGAGCAGGAAAAAGCAAAAAATTTCAGAATTGCACCTTGCAATGCGGAGAAATTACTGTTTGTGCATTTACAATATTCATTGATTTTTGCCATTGAAAAACGTCCAGAAATGATTGAAGCTACTGACTGAATGAAAGGAGCTGGCATCTCACTCTCTTTGAATCTTCTTTATCTTGCTAAGTGGAGCAGGAAAAAGCAAAAAATTTCAGAATTGCACCTTGCAATGCGGAGAAATTACTGTTTGTGCATTTACAATATTCATTGATTTTTGCCATTGAAAAACATCATGTTATTCATATACCAGAAATGTTTGAAGCTACTGACTGAATGAAAGGAGCTGGCATCTCACTCTCTTTGAATCTTCTTTATCATGCTAAGAGGAGCAGGAAAAAGCAAAAAATTTCAGAATTGCACCTTGCAATGTGGAGAAATTACTGTTTGTGCATTTACAATATTCATTGATTTTTACCATTGAAAAACGTCCAGAAATGATTGAAGCTACTGACTGAATGAAAGTAGCTGGCATCTCACTCTCTTTGAATCTTCTTTATCATGCTAAGAGGAGCAGGAAAAAGCAAAAAATTTCAGAATTGCACCTTGCAATCCAGAGAAATTACTGTTTGTGCATTTACAATATTCATTGATTTTTGCCATTGAAAAACATCATGTTATTCATATACCAGAAATGTTTGAAGCTACTGACTGAATGAAAGGAGCTGGCATCTCACTCTCTTTGAATCTTCTTTATCATGCTAAGAGGAGCAGGAAAAAGCAAAAAATTTCAGAATTGCACCTTGCAATGTGGAGAAATTACTGTTTGTGCATTTACAATATTCATTGATTTTTACCATTGAAAAACGTCCAGAAATGATTGAAGCTACTGACTGAATGAAAGTAGCTGGCATCTCACTCTCTTTGAATCTTCTTTATCATGCTAAGAGGAGCAGGAAAAAGCAAAAAATTTCAGACTTGCACCTTGCAATGCGGAGAAATTACTGTTTGTGCATTTACCATATTCATTGATTTTTGCCATTGAAAAACATCATGTTATTCATATACCAGAAATGTTTGAAGCTACTGACTGAATGAAAGGAGCTGGCATCTCACTCTCTTTGAATCTTCTTTATCATGCTAAGAGGAGCAGGAAAAAGCAAAAAATTTCAGAATTGCACCTTGCAATGCGGAGAAATTACTGTTTGTGCATTTACAATATTCATTGATTTTTGCCATTGAAAAACGTCCAGAAATGATTGAAGCTACTGACTGAATGAAAGGAGCTGGCATCTCACTCTCTTTGAATCTTGTTTATCATGCTAAGAGGAGCAGGAAAAAGCAAAAAATTTCAGAATTGCACCTTGCAATGCGGAGAAATTACTGTTTGTGCATTTACAATATTCATTGATTTTTGCCATTGAAAAACGTCCAGAAATGATTGAAGCTACTGACTGAATGAAAGGAGCTGGCATCTCACTCTCTTTGAATCTTCTTTATCATGCTAAGAGGAGCAGGAAAAAGCAAAAAATTTCAGAATTGCACTTTGCAATGCGGAGAAATTACTGTTTGTGCATTTACAATATTCATTGATTTTTGCCATTGAAAAACATCATGTTATTCATATACCAGAAATGATTGAAGCTACTGACTGAATGAAAGGAGCTGGCATCTCACTCTCTTTGAATCTTCTTTATCATGCTAAGAGGAGCAGGAAAAAGCAAAAAATTTCAGAATTGCACCTTGCAATGCGGAGAAATTACTGTTTGTGCATTTACAATATTCATTGATTTTTGCCATTGAAAAACGTCCAGAAATGTT
Organism: Phyllobates terribilis; assembly: GCF_046119375.1. Classification (NCBI taxonomy): domain Eukaryota; kingdom Metazoa; phylum Chordata; class Amphibia; order Anura; family Dendrobatidae; genus Phyllobates; species Phyllobates terribilis. The sequence goes on from NW_027364717.1 coordinate 144,565, forward strand.
TGAAGCTACTGACTGAATGAAAGGAGCTGGCATCTCACTCTCTTTGAATCTTCTTTATCATGCTAGGATTAGCAGGAAAAAGCAAAAAATTTCAGAATTGCACCTTGCAATGTGGAGATATTACTGTTTGTGCATTTACAATATTCATTGAATTTTGCCATTGAAAAACGTCCAGAAATGTTTGAAGCTACTGACTGAATGAAAGGAGCTGGCATCTCACTCTCTTTGAATCTTCTTTATCATGCTAGGAGTAGCAGGAAAAAGCAAAAAATTTCAGAATTGCACTTTGCAATGTGGAGATATTACTGTTTGTGCATTTACAATATTCATTGATTTTTGCCATTGAAAAACATCCAGAAATGTTTATACCAGAAATGTTTGAAGCTACTGACTGAATGAAAGGAGCTGGCATCTCACTCTCTTTGAATCTTCTTTATCATGCTAAGAGGAGCAGGAAAAAGCAAAAAATTTCAGAATTGCACTTTGCAATGCGGAGAAATTACTGTTTGTGCATTTACAATATTCATTGATTTTTGCCATTGAAAAAGTCCAGAAATGACTGAAGCTACTGACTGAATGAAAGGAGCTGGCATCACACTCTCTTTGAATCTTCTTTATCATGCTAAGAGGAGCTGGAAAAAGCAAAAAATTTCAGAATTGCATCTTGCAATGCGGAGAAATTACTGTTTGTGCATTTACAATATTCATTGATTTTTGCCATTGAAAAACGTCCAGAAATGATTGAAGCTACTGACTGAATGAAAGGAGCTGGCATCTCACTCTCTTTGAATCTTCTTTATCATGCTAAGAGGAGCAGGAAAAAGCAAAAAATTTCAGAATTGCACCTTGCAATGCGGAGAAATTACTGTTTGTGCATTTACAATATTCATTGATTTTTGCCATTGAAAAACATCATGTTATTCATATACCAGAAATGATTGAAGCTACTGACTGAATGAAAGGAGCTGGCATCTCACTCTCTTTGAATCTTCTTTATCATGCTAAGAGGAGCAGGAAAAAGCAAAAAATTTCAGAATTGCACCTTGCAATGCGGAGAAATTACTGTTTGTGCATTTACAATATTCATTGATTTTTGCCATTGAAAAACATCCAGAAATGATTGAAGCTACTGACTGAATGAAAGGAGCTGGCATCTCACTCTCTTTGAATCTTCTTTATCATGCTAAGAGGAGCAGGAAAAAGCAAAAAATTTCAGAATTGCACCTTGCAATGTGGAGATATTACTGTTTGTGCATTTACAATATTCATTGAATTTTGCCATTGAAAAACGTCCAGAAATGTTTGAAGCTACTGACTGAATGAAAGGAGCTGGCATCTCACTCTATTTGAATCTTCTTTATCATGCTAGGATTAGCAGGAAAAAGCAAAAAATTTCAGAATTGCACCTTGCAATGTGGAGATATTACTGTTTGTGCATTTACAATATTCATTGATTTTTGCCATTGAAAAACGTCCAGAAATGTTTATACCAGAAATGTTTGAAGCTACTGACTGAATGAAAGGAGCTGGCATCTCACTCTCTTTGAATCTTCTTTATCATGCTAAGAGGAGCAGGAAAAAGCAAAAAATTTCAGAATTGCACCTTGCAATGCGGAGAAATTACTTTTTGTGCATTTACAATATTCATTGATTTTTGCCATTGAAAAACGTCCAGAAATGACTGAAGCTACTGACTGAATGAAAGGAGCTGGCATCTCACTCTCTTTGAATCTTCTTTACCATGCTAAGAGGAGCAGGAAAAAGCAAAAAAATTCAGAATTGCACCTTGCAATGCGGAGAAATTACTGTTTGTGCATTTACAATATTCATTGATTTTTGCCATTGAAAAACGTCCAGAAATGATTGAAGCTACTGACTGAATGAAAGGAGCTGACATCTCACTCTCTTTGAATCTTCTTTATCATGCTAGGATTAGCAGGAAAAAGCAAAAAATTTCAGAATTGCACCTTGCAATGTGGAGATATTACTGCTTGTGCATTTACAATATTCATTGATTTTTGCCAATGAAAAACGTCCAGAAATGTTTGAAGCTACTGACTGAATGAAAGGAGCTGGCATCTCACTCTATTTGAATCTTCTTTATCATGCTAGGATTAGCAGGAAAAAGCAAAAAATTTCAGCATTGCACCTTGCAATGTGGAGATATTACTGTTTGTGCATTTACAATATTCATTGATTTTTGCCATTGAAAAACGTCCAGAAATGTTTATACCAGAAATGTTTGAAGCTACTGACTGAAAGAAAGGAGCTGGCATCTCACTCTCTTTGAATCTTCTTTATCATGCTAAGAGGAGCAGGAAAAAGCAAAAAATTTCAGAATTGCACCTTGCAATGCGGAGAAATTACTGTTTGTGCATTTACAATATTCATTGATTTTTGCCATTGAAAAACGTCCAGAAATGACTGAAGCTACTGACTGAATGAAAGGAGCTGGCATCTCACTCTCTTTGAATCTTCTTTATCATGCTAAGAGGAGCAGGAAAAACCAAAAAATTTCAGAATTGCATCTTGCAATGCGGAGAAATTACTGTTTGTGCATTTACAATATTCATTGATTTTTGCCATTGAAAAACGTCCAGAAATGATTGAAGCTACTGACTGAATGAAAGGAGCTGGCATCTCACTCTCTTTGAATCTTCTTTATCATGCTAAGAGGAGCAGGAAAAAGCAAAAAATTTCAGAATTGCACCTTGCAATGCGGAGAAATTACTGTTTGTGCATTTACAATATTCATTGATTTTTGCCATTGAAAAACATCATGTTATTCATATACCAGAAATGATTGAAGCTACTGACTGAATGAAAGGAGCTGGCATCTCACTCTCTTTGAATCTTCTTTATCATGCTAAGAGGAGCAGGAAAAAGCAAAAAATTTCAGAATTGCACCTTGCAATGCGGAGAAATTACTGTTTGTGCATTTACAATATTCATTGATTTTTGCCATTGAAAAACGTCCAGAAATGATTGAAGCTACTGACTGAATGAAAGGAGCTGGCATCTCACTCTCTTTGAATCTTCTTTATCATGCTAAGAGGAGCAGTAAAAAGCAAAAAATTTCAGAATTGCACCTTGCAATGCGGAGAAATTACTGTTTGTGCATTTACAATATTCATTGATTTTTGCCATTGAAAAACGTCCAGAAATGATTGAAGCTACTGACTGAATGAAAGGAGCTGGCATCTCACTCTCTTTGAATCTTCTTTATCATGCTAGGATTAGCAGGAAAAAGCAAAAAATTTCAGAATTGCACCTGGCAATGTGGAGATATTACTGTTTGTGCATTTACAATATTCATTGAATTTTGCCATTGAAAAACGTCCAGAAATGTTTGAAGCTACTGACTGAATGAAAGGAGCTGGCATCTCACTCTATTTGAATCTTCTTTATCATGCTAGGATTAGCAGGAAAAAGCAAAAAATTTCAGAATTGCACCTTGCAATGTGGAGATATTACTGTTTGTGCTTTTACAATATTCATTGATTTTTGCCATTGAAAAACGTCCAGAAATGTTTATACCAGAAATGTTTGAAGCTACTGACTGAATGAAAGGAGCTGGCATCTCACTCTCTTTGAATCTTCTTTATCATGCTAAGAGGAGCAGGAAAAAGCAAAAAATTTCAGAATTGCACCTTGCAATGCGGAGAAATTACTGTTTGTGCATTTACAATATTCATTGATTTTTGCCATTGAAAAACGTCCAGAAATGACTGAAGCTACTGACTGAATGAAAGGAGCTGGCATCTCACTCTCTTTGAATCTTCTTTATCATGCTAAGAGGAGCAGGAAAAAGCAAAAAATTTCAGAATTGCACCTTGCAATGCGGAGAAATTACAGTTTGTGCATTTACAATATTCATTGATTTTTGCCATTGAAAAACGTCCGGAAATGATTGAAGCTACTGACTGAATGAAAGGAGCTGGCATCTCACTCTCTTTGAATCTTCTTTATCATGCTAAGAGGAGCAGGAAAAAGCAAAAAATTTCAGAATTGCACCTTGCAATGCGGAGAAATTACTGTTTGTGCATTTACAATATTCATTGATTTTTGCCATTGAAAAACATCATGTTATTCATATACCAGAAATGATTGAAGCTACTGACTGAATGAAAGGAGCTGGCATCTCACTCTCTTTGAATCTTCTTTATCATGCTAAGAGGAGCAGGAAAAAGCAAAAAATTTCAGAATTGCACCTTGCAATGTGGAGATATTACTGTTTGTGCATTTACAATATTCATTGAATTTTGCCATTGAAAAACGTCCAGAAATGTTTGAAGCTACTGACTGAATGAAAGGAGCTGGCATCTCACTCTATTTGAATCTTCTTTATCATGCTAGGATTAGCAGGAAAAAGCAAAAAATTTCAGAATTGCACCTTGCAATGTGGAGATATTACTGTTTGTGCATTTACAATATTCATTGATTTTTGCCATTGAAAAACGTCCAGAAATGTTTATACCAGAAATGTTTGAAGCTACTGACTGAATGAAAGGAGCTGGCATCTCACTCTCTTTGAATCTTCTTTATCATGCTAAGAGGAGCAGGAAAAAGCAAAAAATTTCAGAATTGCACCTTGCAATGCGGAGAAATTACTTTTTGTGCATTTACAATATTCATTGATTTTTGCCATTGAAAAACGTCCAGAAATGACTGAAGCTACTGACTGAATGAAAGGAGCTGGCATCTCACTCTCTTTGAATCTTCTTTACCATGCTAAGAGGAGCAGGAAAAAGCAAAAAAATTCAGAATTGCACCTTGCAATGCGGAGAAATTACTGTTTGTGCATTTACAATATTCATTGATTTTTGCCATTGAAAAACGTCCAGAAATGATTGAAGCTACTGACTGAATGAAAGGAGCTGGCATCTCACTCTCTTTGAATCTTCTTTATCATGCTAAGAGTAGCAGGAAAAAGCAAAAAATTTCAGAATTGCACCTTGCAATGTGGAGATATTACTGTTTGTGCATTTACAATATTCATTGATTTTTGCCATTGAAAAACGTCCAGAAATGTTTGAAGCTACTGACTGAATGAAAGGAGCTGGCATCTCACTCTCTTTGAATCTTCTTTATCATGCTAGGATTAGCAGGAAAAAGCAAAAAATTTCAGAATTGCACCTTGCAATGTGGAGATATTACTGTTTGTGCATTTACAATATTCATTGATTTTTGCCATTGAAAAACATCATGTTATTCATATACCAGAAATGTTTGAAGCTACTGACTGAATGAAAGGAGCTGACATCTCACTCTCTTTGAATCTTCTTTATCATGCTAGGATTAGCAGGAAAAAGCAAAAAATTTCAGAATTGCACCTTGCAATGTGGAGATATTACTGTTTGTGCATTTACAATATTCATTGATTTTTGCCAATGAAAAACGTCCAGAAATGTTTGAAGCTACTGACTGAATGAAAGGAGCTGGCATCTCACTCTATTTGAATCTTCTTTATCATGCTAGGATTAGCAGGAAAAAGCAAAAAATTTCAGCATTGCACCTTGCAATGTGGAGATATTACTGTTTGTGCATTTACAATATTCATTGATTTTTGCCATTGAAAAACGTCCAGAAATGTTTATACCAGAAATGTTTGAAGCTACTGACTGAAAGAAAGGAGCTGGCATCTCACTCTCTTTGAATCTTCTTTATCATGCTAAGAGGAGCAGGAAAAAGCAAAAAATTTCAGAATTGCACCTTGCAATGCAGAGAAATTACTGTTTGTGCATTTACAATATTCATTGATTTTTGCCATTGAAAAACGTCCAGAAATGACTGAAGCTACTGACTGAATGAAAGGAGCTGGCATCTCACTCTCTTTGAATCTTCTTTATCATGCTAAGAGGAGCAGGAAAAACCAAAAAATTTCAGAATTGCATCTTGCAATGCGGAGAAATTACTGTTTGTGCATTTACAATATTCATTGATTTTTGCCATTGAAAAACGTCCAGAAATGATTGAAGCTACTGACTGAATGAAAGGAGCTGGCATCTCACTCTCTTTGAATCTTCTTTATCATGCTAAGAGGAGCAGGAAAAAGCAAAAAATTTCAGAATTGCACCTTGCAATGCGGAGAAATTACTGTTTGTGCATTTACAATATTCATTGATTTTTGCCATTGAAAAACATCATGTTATTCATATACCAGAAATGATTGAAGCTACTGACTGAATGAAAGGAGCTGGCATCTCACTCTCTTTGAATCTTCTTTATCATGCTAAGAGGAGCAGGAAAAAGCAAAAAATTTCAGAATTGCACCTTGCAATGCGGAGAAATTACTGTTTGTGCATTTACAATATTCATTGATTTTTGCCATTGAAAAACGTCCAGAAATGATTGAAGCTACTGACTGAATGAAAGGAGCTGGCATCTCACTCTCTTTGAATCTTCTTTATCATGCTAAGAGGAGCAGGAAAAAGCAAAAAATTTCAGAATTGCACCTTGCAATGCGGAGAAATTACTGTTTGTGCATTTACAATATTCATTGATTTTTGCCATTGAAAAACGTCCAGAAATGATTGAAGCTACTGACTGAATGAAAGGAGCTGGCATCTCACTCTCTTTGAATCTTCTTTATCATGCTAGGATTAGCAGGAAAAAGCAAAAAATTTCAGAATTGCACCTGGCAATGTGGAGATATTACTGTTTGTGCATTTACAATATTCATTGAATTTTGCCATTGAAAAACGTCCAGAAATGTTTGAAGCTACTGACTGAATGAAAGGAGCTGGCATCTCACTCTATTTGAATCTTCTTTATCATGCTAGGATTAGCAGGAAAAAGCAAAAAATTTCAGAATTGCACCTTGCAATGTGGAGATATTACTGTTTGTGCTTTTACAATATTCATTGATTTTTGCCATTGAAAAACGTCCAGAAATGTTTATACCAGAAATGTTTGAAGCTACTGACTGAATGAAAGGAGCTGGCATCTCACTCTCTTTGAATCTTCTTTATCATGCTAAGAGGAGCAGGAAAAAGCAAAAAATTTCAGAATTGCACCTTGCAATGCGGAGAAATTACTGTTTGTGCATTTACAATATTCATTGATTTTTGCCATTGAAAAACGTCCAGAAATGACTGAAGCTACTGACTGAATGAAAGGAGCTGGCATCTCACTCTCTTTGAATCTTCTTTATCATGCTAAGAGGAGCAGGAAAAAGCAAAAAATTTCAGAATTGCACCTTGCAATGCGGAGAAATTACAGTTTGTGCATTTACAATATTCATTGATTTTTGCCATTGAAAAACGTCCGGAAATGATTGAAGCTACTGACTGAATGAAAGGAGCTGGCATCTCACTCTCTTTGAATCTTCTTTATCATGCTAAGAGGAGCAGGAAAAAGCAAAAAATTTCAGAATTGCACCTTGCAATGCGGAGAAATTACTGTTTGTGCATTTACAATATTCATTGATTTTTGCCATTGAAAAACATCATGTTATTCATATACCAGAAATGATTGAAGCTACTGACTGAATGAAAGGAGCTGGCATCTCACTCTCTTTGAATCTTCTTTATCATGCTAAGAGGAGCAGGAAAAAGCAAAAAATTTCAGAATTGCACCTTGCAATGCGGAGAAATTACTGTTTGTGCATTTACAATATTCATTGATTTTTGCCATTGAAAAACGTCCAGAAATGATTGAAGCTGCTGACTGAATGAAAGGAGCTGGCATCTCACTCTCTTTGAATCTTCTTTATCATGCTAAGAGGAGCAGGAAAAAGCAAAAAATTTCAGAATTGCATCTTGCAATGCGGAGAAATTACTGTTTGTGCATTTACAATATTCATTGATTTTTGCCATTGAAAAACGTCCAGAAATGATTGAAGCTACTGACTGAATGAAAGGAGCTGGCATCTCACTCTCTTTGAATCTTCTTTATCATGCTAAGAGGAGCAGGAAAAAGCAAAAAATTTCGGAATTGCACCTTGCAATGCGGAGAAATTACTGTTTGTGCATTTACAATATTCATTGATTTTTGCCATTGAAAAACGTCCAGAAATGATTGAAGCTACTGACTGAATGAAAGGAGCTGGAATCTCACTCTCTTTGAATCTTCTTTATCATGCTAAGAGGAGCAGGAAAAAGCAAAAAATTTCAGAATTGCAACTTGCAATGCGGAGAAATTACTGTTTGTGCATTTACAATATTCATTGATTTTTGCCATTGAAAAACATCATGTTATTCATATACCAGAAATGATTGAAGCTACTGACTGAATGAAAGGAGCTGGCATCTCACTCTCTTTGAATCTTCTTTATCATGCTAAGAGGAGCAGGAAAAAGCAAAAAATTTCAGAATTGCACCTTGCAATGCGGAGAAATTACTGTTTGTGCATTTACAATATTCATTGATTTTTGCCATTGAAAAACGTCCAGAAATGATTGAAGCTACTGACTGAATGAAAGGAGCTGGCATCTCACTCTCTTTGAATCTTCTTTATCATGCTAAGAGGAGCAGGAAAAATCAAAAAATTTCAGAATTGCACCTTGCAATGCGGAGAAATTACTGTTTGTGCATTTACAATATTCATTGATTTTTGCCATTGAAAAACATCATGTTATTCATATACCAGAAATGATTGAAGCTACTGACTGAATGAAAGGAGCTGGCATCTCACTCTCTTTGAATCTTCTTTACCATGCTAAGAGGAGCAGGAAAAAGCAAAAAATTTCAGAATTGCACCTTGCAATGCGGAGAAATTACTGTTTGTGCATTTACAATATTCATTGATTTTTGCCATTGAAAAACGTCCAGAAATGACTGAAGCTACTGACTGAATGAAAGGAGCTGGCATCTCACTCTCTTTGAATCTTCTTTATCATGCTAAGAGGAGCAGGAAAAAGCAAAAAATTTCAGAATTGCACCTTGCAATGCGGAGAAATTACAGTTTGTGCATTTACAATATTCATTGATTTTTGCCATTGAAAAACGTCCAGAAATGATTGAAGCTACTGACTGAATGAAAGGAGCTGGCATCTCACTCTCTTTGAATCTTCTTTATCATGCTAAGAGGAGCAGGAAAAAGCAAAAAATTTCAGAATTGCACCTTGCAATGCGGAGAAATTACTGTTTGTGCATTTACAATATTCATTGATTTTTGCCATTGAAAAACATCATGTTATTCATATACCAGAAATGATTGAAGCTACTGACTGAATGAAAGGAGCTGGCATCTCACTCTCTTTGAATCTTCTTTATCATGCTAAGAGGAGCAGGAAAAAGCAAAAAATTTCAGAATTGCACCTTGCAATGCGGAGAAATTACTGTTTGTGCATTTACAATATTCATTGATTTTTGCCATTGAAAAACGTCCAGAAATGATTGAAGCTACTGACTGAATGAAAGGAGCTGGCATCTCACTCTCTTTGAATCTTCTTTATCATGCTAAGAGGAGCAGGAAAAAGCAAAAAATTTCAGAATTGCATCTTGCAATGCGGAGAAATTACTGTTTGTGCATTTACAATATTCATTGATTTTTGCCATTGAAAAACGTCCAGAAATGATTGAAGCTACTGACTGAATGAAAGGAGCTGGCATCTCACTCTCTTTGAATCTTCTTTATCATGCTAAGAGGAGCAGGAAAAAGCAAAAAATTTCAGAATTGCACCTTGCAATGCGGAGAAATTACTGTTTGTGCATTTACAATATTCATTGACTTTTGCCATTGAAAAACGTCCAGAAATGATTGAAGCTACTGACTGAATGAAAGGAGCTGGAATCTCACTCTCTTTGAATCTTCTTTATCATGCTAAGAGGAGCAGGAAAAAGCAAAAAATTTCAGAATTGCAACTTGCAATGCGGAGAAATTACTGTTTGTGCATTTACAATATTCATTGATTTTTGCCATTGAAAAACATCATGTTATTCATATACCAGAAATGATTGAAGCTACTGACTGAATGAAAGGAGCTGGCATCTCACTCTCTTTGAATCTTCTTTATCATGCTAAGAGGAGCAGGAAAAAGCAAAAAATTTCAGAATTGCACCTTGCAATGCGGAGAAATTACTGTTTGTGCATTTACAATATTCATTGATTTTTGCCATTGAAAAACATCCAGAAATGATTGAAGCTACTGACTGAATGAAAGGAGCTGGCATCTCACTCTCTTTGAATCTTCTTTATCATGCTAAGAGGAGCAGGAAAAAGCAAAAAATTTCAGAATTGCACCTTGCAATGCGGAGAAATTACTGTTTGTGCATTTACAATATTCATTGATTTTTGCCATTGAAAAACGTCCAGAAATGATTGAAGCTACTGACTGAATGAAAGGAGCTGGCATCTCACTCTCTTTGAATCTTCTTTATCATGCTAAGAGGAGCAGGAAAAAGCAAAAAATTTCAGAATTGCACCTTGCAATGCGGAGAAATTACTGTTTGTGCATTTACAATATTCATTAATTTTTGCCATTGAAAAACATCATGTTATTCATATCCCAGAAATGTTTGAAGCTACTGACTGAATGAAAGAAGCTGGCATCTCACTCTCTTTGAATCTTCTTTATCATGCTAAGAGGAGCAGGAAAAAGCAAAAAATTTCAGAATTGCACCTTGCAATGCGGAGAAATTACTGTTTGTGCATTTACAATATTCATTGATTTTTGCCATTGAAAAACGTCCAGAAATGATTGAAGCTACTGACTGAATGAAAGGAGCTGGCATCTCACTCTCTTTGAATCTTCTTTATCATGCTAAGAGGAGCAGGAAAAAGCAAAAAATTTCAGAATTGCACCTTGCAATGCGGAGAAATTACTGTTTGTGCATTTACAATATTCATTGATTTTTGCCATTGAAAAACATCATGTTATTCATATACCAGAAATGTTTGAAGCTACTGACTGAATGAAAGGAGCTGGCATCTCACTCTCTTTGAATCTTCTTTATCATGCTAAGAGGAGCAGGAAAAAGCAAAAAATTTCAGAATTGCACCTTGCAATGCGGAGAAATTACTGTTTGTGCATTTACAATATTCATTGATTTTTGCCATTGAAAAACGTCCAGAAATGATTGAAGCTGCTGACTGAATGAAAGGAGCTGGCATCTCACTCTCTTTGAATCTTCTTTATCATGCTAAGAGGAGCAGGAAAAAGCAAAAAATTTCAGAATTGCATCTTGCAATGCGGAGAAATTACTGTTTGTGCATTTACAATATTCATTGATTTTTGCCATTGAAAAACATCATGTTATTCATATACCAGAAATGTTTGAAGCTACTGACTGAATGAAAGGAGCTGGCATCTCACTCTCTTTGAATCTTCTTTATCATGCTAAGAGGAGCAGGAAAAAGCAAAAAATTTCAGAATTGCACCTTGCAATGCGGAGAAATTACTGTTTGTGCATTTACAATATTCATTGATTTTTGCCATTGAAAAACGTCCAGAAATGATTGAAGCTGCTGACTGAATGAAAGGAGCTGGCATCTCACTCTCTTTGAATCTTCTTTATCATGCTAAGAGGAGCAGGAAAAAGCAAAAAATTTCAGAATTGCATCTTGCAATGCGGAGAAATTACTGTTTGTGCATTTACAATATTCATTGATTTTTGCCATTGAAAAACGTCCAGAAATGATTGAAGCTACTGACTGAATGAAAGGAGCTGGCATCTCACTCTCTTTGAATCTTCTTTATCATGCTAAGAGGAGCAGGAAAAACCAAAAAAATTTCAGAATTGCACCTTGCAATGCGGAGAAATTACTGTTTGTGCATTTACAATATTCATTGATTTTTGCCATTGAAAAACGTCCAGAAATGATTGAAGCTACTGACTGAATGAAAGGAGCTGGATTCTCACTCTCTTTGAATCTTCTTTATCATGCTAAGAGGAGCAGGAAAAAGCAAAAAATTTCAGAATTGCAACTTGCAATGCGGAGAAATTACTGTTTGTGCATTTACAATATTCATTGATTTTTGCCATTGAAAAACATCATGTTATTCATATACCAGAAATGATTGAAGCTACTGACTGAATGAAAGGAGCTGGCATCTCACTCTCTTTGAATCTTCTTTATCATGCTAAGAGGAGCAGGAAAAAGCAAAAAATTTCAGAATTGCACCTTGCAATGTGGAGAAATTACTGTTTGTGCATTTACAATATTCATTGATTTTTGCCATTGAAAAACGTCCAGAAATGATTGAAGCTACTGACTGAATGAAAGGAGCTGGCATCTCACTCTCTTTGAATCTTCTTTATCATGCTAAGAGGAGCAGGAAAAAGCAAAAAATTTCAGAATTGCACCTTGCAATGCGGAGAAATTACTGTTTGTGCATTTACAATATTCATTGATTTTTGCCATTGAAAAACATCATGTTATTCATATACCAGAAATGATTGAAGCTACTGACTGAATGAAAGGAGCTGGCATCTCACTCTCTTTGAATCTTCTTTACCATGCTAAGAGGAGCAGGAAAAAGCAAAAAATTTCAGAATTGCACCTTGCAATGCGGAGAAATTACTGTTTGTGCATTTACAATATTCATTGATTTTTGCCATTGAAAAACGTCCAGAAATGACTGAAGCTACTGACTGAATGAAAGGAGCTGGCATCTCACTCTCTTTGAATCTTCTTTATCATGCTAAGAGGAGCAGGAAAAAGCAAAAAATTTCAGAATTGCACCTTGCAATGCGGAGAAATTACAGTTTGTGCATTTACAATATTCATTGATTTTTGCCATTGAAAAACGTCCAGAAATGATTGAAGCTACTGACTGAATGAAAGGAGCTGGCATCTCACTCTCTTTGAATCTTCTTTATCATGCTAAGAGGAGCAGGAAAAAGCAAAAAATTTCAGAATTGCACCTTGCAATGCGGAGAAATTACTGTTTGTGCATTTACAATATTCATTGATTTTTGCCATTGAAAAACATCATGTTATTCATATACCAGAAATGATTGAAGCTACTGACTGAATGAAAGGAGCTGGCATCTCACTCTCTTTGAATCTTCTTTATCATGCTAAGAGGAGCAGGAAAAAGCAAAAAATTTCAGAATTGCACCTTGCAATGCGGAGAAATTACTGTTTGTGCATTTACAATATTCATTGATTTTTGCCATTGAAAAACGTCCAGAAATGATTGAAGCTACTGACTGAATGAAAGGAGCTGGCATCTCACTCTCTTTGAATCTTCTTTATCATGCTAAGAGGAGCAGGAAAAAGCAAAAAATTTCAGAATTGCATCTTGCAATGCGGAGAAATTACTGTTTGTGCATTTACAATATTCATTGATTTTTGCCATTGAAAAACGTCCAGAAATGATTGAAGCTACTGACTGAATGAAAGGAGCTGGCATCTCACTCTCTTTGAATCTTCTTTATCATGCTAAGAGGAGCAGGAAAAAGCAAAAAATTTCAGAATTGCACCTTGCAATGCGGAGAAATTACTGTTTGTGCATTTACAATATTCATTGACTTTTGCCATTGAAAAACGTCCAGAAATGATTGAAGCTACTGACTGAATGAAAGGAGCTGGAATCTCACTCTCTTTGAATCTTCTTTATCATGCTAAGAGGAGCAGGAAAAAGCAAAAAATTTCAGAATTGCAACTTGCAATGCGGAGAAATTACTGTTTGTGCATTTACAATATTCATTGATTTTTGCCATTGAAAAACATCATGTTATTCATATACCAGAAATGATTGAAGCTACTGACTGAATGAAAGGAGCTGGCATCTCACTCTCTTTGAATCTTCTTTATCATGCTAAGAGGAGCAGGAAAAAGCAAAAAATTTCAGAATTGCACCTTGCAATGCGGAGAAATTACTGTTTGTGCATTTACAATATTCATTGATTTTTGCCATTGAAAAACATCCAGAAATGATTGAAGCTACTGACTGAATGAAAGGAGCTGGCATCTCACTCTCTTTGAATCTTCTTTATCATGCTAAGAGGAGCAGGAAAAAGCAAAAAATTTCAGAATTGCACCTTGCAATGCGGAGAAATTACTGTTTGTGCATTTACAATATTCATTGATTTTTGCCATTGAAAAACGTCCAGAAATGATTGAAGCTACTGACTGAATGAAAGGAGCTGGCATCTCACTCTCTTTGAATCTTCTTTATCATGCTAAGAGGAGCAGGAAAAAGCAAAAAATTTCAGAATTGCACCTTGCAATGCGGAGAAATTACTGTTTGTGCATTTACAATATTCATTAATTTTTGCCATTGAAAAACATCATGTTATTCATATCCCAGAAATGTTTGAAGCTACTGACTGAATGAAAGAAGCTGGCATCTCACTCTCTTTGAATCTTCTTTATCATGCTAAGAGGAGCAGGAAAAAGCAAAAAATTTCAGAATTGCACCTTGCAATGCGGAGAAATTACTGTTTGTGCATTTACAATATTCATTGATTTTTGCCATTGAAAAACGTCCAGAAATGATTGAAGCTACTGACTGAATGAAAGGAGCTGGCATCTCACTCTCTTTGAATCTTCTTTATCATGCTAAGAGGAGCAGGAAAAAGCAAAAAATTTCAGAATTGCACCTTGCAATGCGGAGAAATTACTGTTTGTGCATTTACAATATTCATTGATTTTTGCCATTGAAAAACATCATGTTATTCATATACCAGAAATGTTTGAAGCTACTGACTGAATGAAAGGAGCTGGCATCTCACTCTCTTTGAATCTTCTTTATCATGCTAAGAGGAGCAGGAAAAAGCAAAAAATTTCAGAATTGCACCTTGCAATGCGGAGAAATTACTGTTTGTGCATTTACAATATTCATTGATTTTTGCCATTGAAAAACGTCCAGAAATCATTGAAGCTACTGACTGAATGAAAGGAGCTGGCATCTCATTCTCTTTGAATCTTCTTTATCATGCTAAGAGGAGCAGGAAAATGCAAGAAATTTCAGAATTGCACCTTGCAATGCGGAGAAATTACTGTTTGTGCATTTACAATATTCATTGATTTTTGCCATTGAAAAACATCCAGAAATGATTGAAGCTACTGACTGAATGAAAGGAGCTGGCATCTCACTCTCTTTGAATCTTCTTTATCATGCTAAGAGGAGCAGGAAAAAGCAAAAAATTTCAGAATTGCACCTTGCAATGCGGAGAAATTACTGTTTGTGCATTTACAATATTCATTGATTTTTACCATTGAAAAACGTCCAGAAATGATTGAAGCTACTGACTGAATGAAAGTAGCTGGCATCTCACTCTCTTTGAATCTTCTTTATCATGCTAAGAGGAGCAGGAAAAAGCAAAAAATTTCAGACTTGCACCTTGCAATGCGGAGAAATTACTGTTTGTGCATTTACCATATTCATTGATTTTTGCCATTGAAAAACATCATGTTATTCATATACCAGAAATGTTTGAAGCTACTGACTGAATGAAAGGAGCTGGCATCTCACTCTCTTTGAATCTTCTTTATCATGCTAAGAGGAGCAGGAAAAAGCAAAAAATTTCAGAATTGCACCTTGCAATGCGGAGAAATTACTGTTTGTGCATTTACAATATTCATTGATTTTTGCCATTGAAAAACGTCCAGAAATGATTGAAGCTACTGACTGAATGAAAGGAGCTGGCATCTCACTCTCTTTGAATCTTGTTTATCATGCTAAGAGGAGCAGGAAAAAGCAAAAAATTTCAGAATTGCACCTTGCAATGCGGAGAAATTACTGTTTGTGCATTTACAATATTCATTGATTTTTGCCATTGAAAAACGTCCAGAAATGATTGAAGCTACTGACTGAATGAAAGGAGCTGGCATCTCACTCTCTTTGAATCTTCTTTATCATGCTAAGAGGAGCAGGAAAAAGCAAAAAATTTCAGAATTGCACCTTGCAATGCGGAGAAATTACTGTTTGTGCATTTACAATATTCATTGATTTTTGCCATTGAAAAACATCATGTTATTCATATACCAGAAATGATTGAAGCTACTGACTGAATGAAAGGAGCTGGCATCTCACTCTCTTTGAATCTTCTTTATCATGCTAAGAGGAGCAGGAAAAAGCAAAAAATTTCAGAATTGCACCTTGCAATGCGGAGAAATTACTGTTTGTGCATTTACAATATTCATTGATTTTTGCCATTGAAAAACGTCCAGAAATGTTTGAAGCTACTGACTGAATGAAAGGAGCTGGCATCTCACTCTCTTTGAATCTTCTTTATCATGCTAGGATTAGCAGGAAAAAGCAAAAAATTTCAGAATTGCACCTTGCAATGTGGAGATATTACTGTTTGTGCATTTACAATATTCATTGAATTTTGCCATTGAAAAACGTCCAGAAATGTTTGAAGCTACTGACTGAATGAAAGGAGCTGGCATCTCACTCTCTTTGAATCTTCTTTATCATGCTAGGAGTAGCAGGAAAAAGCAAAAAATTTCAGAATTGCACCTTGCAATGTGGAGATATTACTGTTTGTGCATTTACAATATTCATTGATTTTTGCCATTGAAAAACATCATGTTATTCATATACCAGAAATGTTTGAAGCTACTGACTGAATGAAAGGAGCTGACATCTCACTCTCTTTGAATCTTCTTTATCATGCTAGGATTAGCAGGAAAAGGCAAAAAATTTCAGAATTGCACCTTGCAATGTGGAGATATTACTGTTTGTGCATTTACAATATTCATTGATTTTTGCCATTGAAAAATGTCCAGAAATGTTTGAAGCTACTGACTGAATGAAAGGAGCTGGCATCTCACTCTATTTGAATCTTCTTTATCATCCTAGTATTAGCAGGAAAAAGCAAAAAATTTCAGCATTGCACCTTGCAATGTGGAGATATTACTGTTTGTGCATTTACAATATTCATTGATTTTTGCCATTGAAAAACATCCAGAAATGTTTATACCAGAAATGTTTGAAGCTACTGACTGAATGAAAGGAGCTGGCATCTCACTCTCTTTGAATCTTCTTTATCATGCTAAGAGGAGCAGGAAAAAGCAAAAAATTTCAGAATTGCACTTTGCAATGCGGAGAAATTACTGTTTGTGCATTTACAATATTCATTGATTTTTGCCATTGAAAAACGTCCAGAAATGACTGAAGCTACTGACTGAATGAAAGGAGCTGGCATCTCACTCTCTTTGAATCTTCTTTATCATGCTAAGAGGAGCTGGAAAAAGCAAAAAATTTCAGAATTGCATCTTGCAATGCGGAGAAATTACTGTTTGTGCATTTACAATATTCATTGATTTTTGCCATTGAAAAACGTCCAGAAATGATTGAAGCTACTGACTGAATGAAAGGAGCTGGCATCTCACTCTATTTGAATCTTCTTTATCATGCTAGGATTAGCAGGAAAAAGCAAAAAATTTCAGAATTGCACCTTGCAATGCGGAGAAATTACTGTTTGTGCATTTACAATATTCATTGATTTTTGCCATTGAAAAACATCATGTTATTCATATACCAGAAATGATTGAAGCTACTGACTGAATGAAAGGAGCTGGCATCTCACTCTCTTTGAATCTTCTTTATCATGCTAAGAGGAGCAGGAAAAAGCAAAAAATTTCAGAATTGCACCTTGCAATGCGGAGAAATTACTGTTTGTGCATTTACAATATTCATTGATTTTTGCCATTGAAAAACATCCAGAAATGATTGAAGCTACTGACTGAATGAAAGGAGCTGGCATCTCACTCTCTTTGAATCTTCTTTATCATGCTAAGAGGAGCAGGAAAAAGCAAAAAATTTCAGAATTGCACCTTGCAATGTGGAGATATTACTGTTTGTGCATTTACAATATTCATTGAATTTTGCCATTGAAAAACGTCCAGAAATGTTTGAAGCTACTGACTGAATGAAAGGAGCTGGCATCTCACTCTATTTGAATCTTCTTTATCATGCTAGGATTAGCAGGAAAAAGCAAAAAATTTCAGAATTGCACCTTGCAATGTGGAGATATTACTGTTTGTGCATTTACAATATTCATTGATTTTTGCCATTGAAAAACGTCCAGAAATGTTTATACCAGAAATGTTTGAAGCTACTGACTGAATGAAAGGAGCTGGCATCTCACTCTCTTTGAATCTTCTTTATCATGCTAAGAGGAGCAGGAAAAAGCAAAAAATTTCAGAATTGCACCTTGCAATGCGGAGAAATTACTTTTTGTGCATTTACAATATTCATTGATTTTTGCCATTGAAAAACGTCCAGAAATGACTGAAGCTACTGACTGAATGAAAGGAGCTGGCATCTCACTCTCTTTGAATCTTCTTTACCATGCTAAGAGGAGCAGGAAAAAGCAAAAAAATTCAGAATTGCACCTTGCAATGCGGAGAAATTACTGTTTGTGCATTTACAATATTCATTGATTTTTGCCATTGAAAAACGTCCAGAAATGATTGAAGCTACTGACTGAATGAAAGGAGCTGGCATCTCACTCTCTTTGAATCTTCTTTATCATGCTAGGAGTAGCAGGAAAAAGCAAAAAATTTCAGAATTGCACCTTGCAATGTGGAGATATTACTGTTTGTGCATTTACAATATTCATTGATTTTTGCCATTGAAAAACGTCCAGAAATGTTTGAAGCTACTGACTGAATGAAAGGAGCTGGCATCTCACTCTCTTTGAATCTTCTTTATCATGCTAGGATTAGCAGGAAAAAGCAAAAAATTTCAGAATTGCACCTTGCAATGTGGAGATATTACTGTTTGTGCATTTACAATATTCATTGATTTTTGCCATTGAAAAACATCATGTTATTCATATACCAGAAATGTTTGAAGCTACTGACTGAATGAAAGGAGCTGACATCTCACTCTCTTTGAATCTTCTTTATCATGCTAGGATTAGCAGGAAAAAGCAAAAAATTTCAGAATTGCACCTTGCAATGTGGAGATATTACTGTTTGTGCATTTACAATATTCATTGATTTTTGCCAATGAAAAACGTCCAGAAATGTTTGAAGCTACTGACTGAATGAAAGGAGCTGGCATCTCACTCTATTTGAATCTTCTTTATCATGCTAGGATTAGCAGGAAAAAGCAAAAAATTTCAGCATTGCACCTTGCAATGTGGAGATATTACTGTTTGTGCATTTACAATATTCATTGATTTTTGCCATTGAAAAACGTCCAGAAATGTTTATACCAGAAATGTTTGAAGCTACTGACTGAAAGAAAGGAGCTGGCATCTCACTCTCTTTGAATCTTCTTTATCATGCTAAGAGGAGCAGGAAAAAGCAAAAAATTTCAGAATTGCACCTTGCAATGCGGAGAAATTACTGTTTGTGCATTTACAATATTCATTGATTTTTGCCATTGAAAAACGTCCAGAAATGACTGAAGCTACTGACTGAATGAAAGGAGCTGGCATCTCACTCTCTTTGAATCTTCTTTATCATGCTAAGAGGAGCAGGAAAAACCAAAAAATTTCAGAATTGCATCTTGCAATGCGGAGAAATTACTGTTTGTGCATTTACAATATTCATTGATTTTTGCCATTGAAAAACGTCCAGAAATGATTGAAGCTACTGACTGAATGAAAGGAGCTGGCATCTCACTCTCTTTGAATCTTCTTTATCATGCTAAGAGGAGCAGGAAAAAGCAAAAAATTTCAGAATTGCACCTTGCAATGCGGAGAAATTACTGTTTGTGCATTTACAATATTCATTGATTTTTGCCATTGAAAAACATCATGTTATTCATATACCAGAAATGATTGAAGCTACTGACTGAATGAAAGGAGCTGGCATCTCACTCTCTTTGAATCTTCTTTATCATGCTAAGAGGAGCAGGAAAAAGCAAAAAATTTCAGAATTGCACCTTGCAATGCGGAGAAATTACTGTTTGTGCATTTACAATATTCATTGATTTTTGCCATTGAAAAACGTCCAGAAATGATTGAAGCTACTGACTGAATGAAAGGAGCTGGCATCTCACTCTCTTTGAATCTTCTTTATCATGCTAAGAGGAGCAGGAAAAAGCAAAAAATTTCAGAATTGCACCTTGCAATGCGGAGAAATTACTGTTTGTGCATTTACAATATTCATTGATTTTTGCCATTGAAAAACGTCCAGAAATGATTGAAGCTACTGACTGAATGAAAGGAGCTGGCATCTCACTCTCTTTGAATCTTCTTTATCATGCTAGGATTAGCAGGAAAAAGCAAAAAATTTCAGAATTGCACCTGGCAATGTGGAGATATTACTGTTTGTGCATTTACAATATTCATTGAATTTTGCCATTGAAAAACGTCCAGAAATGTTTGAAGCTACTGACTGAATGAAAGGAGCTGGCATCTCACTCTATTTGAATCTTCTTTATCATGCTAGGATTAGCAGGAAAAAGCAAAAAATTTCAGAATTGCACCTTGCAATGTGGAGATATTACTGTTTGTGCTTTTACAATATTCATTGATTTTTGCCATTGAAAAACGTCCAGAAATGTTTATACCAGAAATGTTTGAAGCTACTGACTGAATGAAAGGAGCTGGCATCTCACTCTCTTTGAATCTTCTTTATCATGCTAAGAGGAGCAGGAAAAAGCAAAAAATTTCAGAATTGCACCTTGCAATGCGGAGAAATTACTGTTTGTGCATTTACAATATTCATTGATTTTTGCCATTGAAAAACGTCCAGAAATGACTGAAGCTGCTGACTGAATGAAAGGAGCTGGCATCTCACTCTCTTTGAATCTTCTTTATCATGCTAAGAGGAGCAGGAAAAAGCAAAAAATTTCAGAATTGCACCTTGCAATGCGGAGAAATTACAGTTTGTGCATTTACAATATTCATTGATTTTTGCCATTGAAAAACGTCCGGAAATGATTGAAGCTACTGACTGAATGAAAGGAGCTGGCATCTCACTCTCTTTGAATCTTCTTTATCATGCTAAGAGGAGCAGGAAAAAGCAAAAAATTTCAGAATTGCACCTTGCAATGCGGAGAAATTACTGTTTGTGCATTTACAATATTCATTGATTTTTGCCATTGAAAAACATCATGTTATTCATATACCAGAAATGATTGAAGCTACTGACTGAATGAAAGGAGCTGGCATCTCACTCTCTTTGAATCTTCTTTATCATGCTAAGAGGAGCAGGAAAAAGCAAAAAATTTCAGAATTGCACCTTGCAATGTGGAGATATTACTGTTTGTGCATTTACAATATTCATTGAATTTTGCCATTGAAAAACGTCCAGAAATGTTTGAAGCTACTGACTGAATGAAAGGAGCTGGCATCTCACTCTATTTGAATCTTCTTTATCATGCTAGGATTAGCAGGAAAAAGCAAAAAATTTCAGAATTGCACCTTGCAATGTGGAGATATTACTGTTTGTGCATTTACAATATTCATTGATTTTTGCCATTGAAAAACGTCCAGAAATGTTTATACCAGAAATGTTTGAAGCTACTGACTGAATGAAAGGAGCTGGCATCTCACTCTCTTTGAATCTTCTTTATCATGCTAAGAGGAGCAGGAAAAAGCAAAAAATTTCAGAATTGCACCTTGCAATGCGGAGAAATTACTTTTTGTGCATTTACAATATTCATTGATTTTTGCCATTGAAAAACGTCCAGAAATGACTGAAGCTACTGACTGAATGAAAGGAGCTGGCATCTCACTCTCTTTGAATCTTCTTTACCATGCTAAGAGGAGCAGGAAAAAGCAAAAAAATTCAGAATTGCACCTTGCAATGCGGAGAAATTACTGTTTGTGCATTTACAATATTCATTGATTTTTGCCATTGAAAAACGTCCAGAAATGATTGAAGCTACTGACTGAATGAAAGGAGCTGGCATCTCACTCTCTTTGAATCTTCTTTATCATGCTAGGAGTAGCAGGAAAAAGCAAAAAATTTCAGAATTGCACCTTGCAATGTGGAGATATTACTGTTTGTGCATTTACAATATTCATTGATTTTTGCCATTGAAAAACGTCCAGAAATGTTTGAAGCTACTGACTGAATGAAAGGAGCTGGCATCTCACTCTCTTTGAATCTTCTTTATCATGCTAGGATTAGCAGGAAAAAGCAAAAAATTTCAGAATTGCACCTTGCAATGCGGAGATATTACTGTTTGTGCATTTACAATATTCATTGATTTTTGCCATTGAAAAACATCATGTTATTCATATACCAGAAATGTTTGAAGCTACTGACTGAATGAAAGGAGCTGACATCTCACTCTCTTTGAATCTTCTTTATCATGCTAGGATTAGCAGGAAAAAGCAAAAAATTTCAGAATTGCACCTTGCAATGTGGAGATATTACTGTTTGTGCATTTACAATATTCATTGATTTTTGCCAATGAAAAACGTCCAGAAATGTTTGAAGCTACTGACTGAATGAAAGGAGCTGGCATCTCACTCTATTTGAATCTTCTTTATCATGCTAGGATTAGCAGGAAAAAGCAAAAAATTTCAGCATTGCACCTTGCAATGTGGAGATATTACTGTTTGTGCATTTACAATATTCATTGATTTTTGCCATTGAAAAACGTCCAGAAATGTTTATACCAGAAATGTTTGAAGCTACTGACTGAAAGAAAGGAGCTGGCATCTCACTCTCTTTGAATCTTCTTTATCATGCTAAGAGGAGCAGGAAAAAGCAAAAAATTTCAGAATTGCACCTTGCAATGCAGAGAAATTACTGTTTGTGCATTTACAATATTCATTGATTTTTGCCATTGAAAAACGTCCAGAAATGACTGAAGCTACTGACTGAATGAAAGGAGCTGGCATCTCACTCTCTTTGAATCTTCTTTATCATGCTAAGAGGAGCAGGAAAAACCAAAAAATTTCAGAATTGCATCTTGCAATGCGGAGAAATTACTGTTTGTGCATTTACAATATTCATTGATTTTTGCCATTGAAAAACGTCCAGAAATGATTGAAGCTACTGACTGAATGAAAGGAGCTGGCATCTCACTCTCTTTGAATCTTCTTTATCATGCTAAGAGGAGCAGGAAAAAGCAAAAAATTTCAGAATTGCACCTTGCAATGCGGAGAAATTACTGTTTGTGCATTTACAATATTCATTGATTTTTGCCATTGAAAAACATCATGTTATTCATATACCAGAAATGATTGAAGCTACTGACTGAATGAAAGGAGCTGGCATCTCACTCTCTTTGAATCTTCTTTATCATGCTAAGAGGAGCAGGAAAAAGCAAAAAATTTCAGAATTGCACCTTGCAATGCGGAGAAATTACTGTTTGTGCATTTACAATATTCATTGATTTTTGCCATTGAAAAACGTCCAGAAATGATTGAAGCTACTGACTGAATGAAAGGAGCTGGCATCTCACTCTCTTTGAATCTTCTTTATCATGCTAAGAGGAGCAGGAAAAAGCAAAAAATTTCAGAATTGCACCTTGCAATGCGGAGAAATTACTGTTTGTGCATTTACAATATTCATTGATTTTTGCCATTGAAAAACGTCCAGAAATGATTGAAGCTACTGACTGAATGAAAGGAGCTGGCATCTCACTCTCTTTGAATCTTCTTTATCATGCTAGGATTAGCAGGAAAAAGCAAAAAATTTCAGAATTGCACCTGGCAATGTGGAGATATTACTGTTTGTGCATTTACAATATTCATTGAATTTTGCCATTGAAAAACGTCCAGAAATGTTTGAAGCTACTGACTGAATGAAAGGAGCTGGCATCTCACTCTATTTGAATCTTCTTTATCATGCCAGGATTAGCAGGAAAAAGCAAAAAATTTCAGAATTGCACCTTGCAATGTGGAGATATTACTGTTTGTGCTTTTACAATATTCATTGATTTTTGCCATTGAAAAACGTCCAGAAATGTTTATACCAGAAATGTTTGAAGCTACTGACTGAATGAAAGGAGCTGGCATCTCACTCTCTTTGAATCTTCTTTATCATGCTAAGAGGAGCAGGAAAAAGCAAAAAATTTCAGAATTGCACCTTGCAATGCGGAGAAATTACTGTTTGTGCATTTACAATATTCATTGATTTTTGCCATTGAAAAACGTCCAGAAATGACTGAAGCTACTGACTGAATGAAAGGAGCTGGCATCTCACTCTCTTTGAATCTTCTTTATCATGCTAAGAGGAGCAGGAAAAAGCAAAAAATTTCAGAATTGCACCTTGCAATGCGGAGAAATTACAGTTTGTGCATTTACAATATTCATTGATTTTTGCCATTGAAAAACGTCCGGAAATGATTGAAGCTACTGACTGAATGAAAGGAGCTGGCATCTCACTCTCTTTGAATCTTCTTTATCATGCTAAGAGGAGCAGGAAAAAGCAAAAAATTTCAGAATTGCACCTTGCAATGCGGAGAAATTACTGTTTGTGCATTTACAATATTCATTGATTTTTGCCATTGAAAAACATCATGTTATTCATATACCAGAAATGATTGAAGCTACTGACTGAATGAAAGGAGCTGGCATCTCACTCTCTTTGAATCTTCTTTATCATGCTAAGAGGAGCAGGAAAAAGCAAAAAATTTCAGAATTGCACCTTGCAATGTGGAGATATTACTGTTTGTGCATTTACAATATTCATTGAATTTTGCCATTGAAAAACGTCCAGAAATGTTTGAAGCTACTGACTGAATGAAAGGAGCTGGCATCTCACTCTATTTGAATCTTCTTTATCATGCTAGGATTAGCAGGAAAAAGCAAAAAATTTCAGAATTGCACCTTGCAATGTGGAGATATTACTGTTTGTGCATTTACAATATTCATTGATTTTTGCCATTGAAAAACGTCCAGAAATGTTTATACCAGAAATGTTTGAAGCTACTGACTGAATGAAAGGAGCTGGCATCTCACTCTCTTTGAATCTTCTTTATCATGCTAAGAGGAGCAGGAAAAAGCAAAAAATTTCAGAATTGCACCTTGCAATGCGGAGAAATTACTTTTTGTGCATTTACAATATTCATTGATTTTTGCCATTGAAAAACGTCCAGAAATGACTGAAGCTACTGACTGAATGAAAGGAGCTGGCATCTCACTCTCTTTGAATCTTCTTTACCATGCTAAGAGGAGCAGGAAAAAGCAAAAAAATTCAGAATTGCACCTTGCAATGCGGAGAAATTACTGTTTGTGCATTTACAATATTCATTGATTTTTGCCATTGAAAAACGTCCAGAAATGATTGAAGCTACTGACTGAATGAAAGGAGCTGGCATCTCACTCTCTTTGAATCTTCTTTATCATGCTAGGAGTAGCAGGAAAAAGCAAAAAATTTCAGAATTGCACCTTGCAATGTGGAGATATTACTGTTTGTGCATTTACAATATTCATTGATTTTTGCCATTGAAAAACGTCCAGAAATGTTTGAAGCTACTGACTGAATGAAAGGAGCTGGCATCTCACTCTCTTTGAATCTTCTTTATCATGCTAGGATTAGCAGGAAAAAGAAAAAATTTCAGAATTGCACCTTGCAATGTGGAGATATTACTGTTTGTGCATTTACAATATTCATTGATTTTTGCCATTGAAAAACATCATGTTATTCATATACCAGAAATGTTTGAAGCTACTGACTGAATGAAAGGAGCTGACATCTCACTCTCTTTGAATCTTCTTTATCATGCTAGGATTAGCAGGAAAAAGCAAAAAATTTCAGAATTGCACCTTGCAATGTGGAGATATTACTGTTTGTGCATTTACAATATTCATTGATTTTTGCCAATGAAAAACGTCCAGAAATGTTTGAAGCTACTGACTGAATGAAAGGAGCTGGCATCTCACTCTATTTGAATATTCTTTATCATGCTAGGATTAGCAGGAAAAAGCAAAAAATTTCAGCATTGCACCTTGCAATGTGGAGATATTACTGTTTGTGCATTTACAATATTCATTGATTTTTGCCATTGAAAAACGTCCAGAAATGTTTATACCAGAAATGTTTGAAGCTACTGACTGAAAGAAAGGAGCTGGCATCTCACTCTCTTTGAATCTTCTTTATCATGCTAAGAGGAGCAGGAAAAAGCAAAAAATTTCAGAATTGCACCTTGCAATGCAGAGAAATTACTGTTTGTGCATTTACAATATTCATTGATTTTTGCCATTGAAAAACGTCCAGAAATGACTGAAGCTACTGACTGAATGAAAGGAGCTGGCATCTCACTCTCTTTGAATCTTCTTTATCATGCTAAGAGGAGCAGGAAAAACCAAAAAATTTCAGAATTGCATCTTGCAATGCGGAGAAATTACTGTTTGTGCATTTACAATATTCATTGATTTTTGCCATTGAAAAACGTCCAGAAATGATTGAAGCTACTGACTGAATGAAAGGAGCTGGCATCTCACTCTCTTTGAATCTTCTTTATCATGCTAAGAGGAGCAGGAAAAAGCAAAAAATTTCAGAATTGCACCTTGCAATGCGGAGAAATTACTGTTTGTGCATTTACAATATTCATTGATTTTTGCCATTGAAAAACATCATGTTATTCATATACCAGAAATGATTGAAGCTACTGACTGAATGAAAGGAGCTGGCATCTCACTCTCTTTGAATCTTCTTTATCATGCTAAGAGGAGCAGGAAAAAGCAAAAAATTTCAGAATTGCACCTTGCAATGCGGAGAAATTACTGTTTGTGCATTTACAATATTCATTGATTTTTGCCATTGAAAAACGTCCAGAAATGATTGAAGCTACTGACTGAATGAAAGGAGCTGGCATCTCACTCTCTTTGAATCTTCTTTATCATGCTAAGAGGAGCAGGAAAAAGCAAAAAATTTCAGAATTGCACCTTGCAATGCGGAGAAATTACTGTTTGTGCATTTACAATATTCATTGATTTTTGCCATTGAAAAACGTCCAGAAATGATTGAAGCTACTGACTGAATGAAAGGAGCTGGCATCTCACTCTCTTTGAATCTTTTTTATCATGCTAGGATTAGCAGGAAAAAGCAAAAAATTTCAGAATTGCACCTGGCAATGTGGAGATATTACTGTTTGTGCATTTACAATATTCATTGAATTTTGCCATTGAAAAACGTCCAGAAATGTTTGAAGCTACTGACTGAATGAAAGGAGCTGGCATCTCACTCTATTTGAATCTTCTTTATCATGCTAGGATTAGCAGGAAAAAGCAAAAAATTTCAGAATTGCACCTTGCAATGTGGAGATATTACTGTTTGTGCTTTTACAATATTCATTGATTTTTGCCATTGAAAAACGTCCAGAAATGTTTATACCAGAAATGTTTGAAGCTACTGACTGAATGAAAGGAGCTGGCATCTCACTCTCTTTGAATCTTCTTTATCATGCTAAGAGGAGCAGGAAAAAGCAAAAAATTTCAGAATTGCACCTTGCAATGCGGAGAAATTACTGTTTGTGCATTTACAATATTCATTGATTTTTGCCATTGAAAAACGTCCAGAAATGACTGAAGCTACTGACTGAATGAAAGGAGCTGGCATCTCACTCTCTTTGAATCTTCTTTATCATGCTAAGAGGAGCAGGAAAAAGCAAAAAATTTCAGAATTGCACCTTGCAATGCGGAGAAATTACAGTTTGTGCATTTACAATATTCATTGATTTTTGCCATTGAAAAACGTCCGGAAATGATTGAAGCTACTGACTGAATGAAAGGAGCTGGCATCTCACTCTCTTTGAATCTTCTTTATCATGCTAAGAGGAGCAGGAAAAAGCAAAAAATTTCAGAATTGCACCTTGCAATGCGGAGAAATTACTGTTTGTGCATTTACAATATTCATTGATTTTTGCCATTGAAAAACATCATGTTATTCATATACCAGAAATGATTGAAGCTACTGACTGAATGAAAGGAGCTGGCATCTCACTCTCTTTGAATCTTCTTTATCATGCTAAGAGGAGCAGGAAAAAGCAAAAAATTTCAGAATTGCACCTTGCAATGCGGAGAAATTACTGTTTGTGCATTTACAATATTCATTGATTTTTGCCATTGAAAAACGTCCAGAAATGATTGAAGCTGCTGACTGAATGAAAGGAGCTGGCATCTCACTCTCTTTGAATCTTCTTTATCATGCTAAGAGGAGCAGGAAAAAGCAAAAAATTTCAGAATTGCATCTTGCAATGCGGAGAAAATACTGTTTGTGCATTTACAATATTCATTGATTTTTGCCATTGAAAAACGTCCAGAAATGATTGAAGCTACTGACTGAATGAAAGGAGCTGGCATCTCACTCTCTTTGAATCTTCTTTATCATGCTAAGAGGAGCAGGAAAAAGCAAAAAATTTCAGAATTGCACCTTGCAATGCGGAGAAATTACTGTTTGTGCATTTACAATATTCATTGATTTTTGCCATTGAAAAACGTCCAGAAATGATTGAAGCTACTGACTGAATGAAAGGAGCTGGAATCTCACTCTCTTTGAATCTTCTTTATCATGCTAAGAGGAGCAGGAAAAAGCAAAAAATTTCAGAATTGCAACTTGCAATGCGGAGAAATTACTGTTTGTGCATTTACAATATTCATTGATTTTTGCCATTGAAAAACATCATGTTATTCATATACCAGAAATGATTGAAGCTACTGACTGAATGAAAGGAGCTGGCATCTCACTCTCTTTGAATCTTCTTTATCATGCTAAGAGGAGCAGGAAAAAGCAAAAAATTTCAGAATTGCACCTTGCAATGCGGAGAAATTACTGTTTGTGCATTTACAATATTCATTGATTTTTGCCATTGAAAAACGTCCAGAAATGATTGAAGCTACTGACTGAATGAAAGGAGCTGGCATCTCACTCTCTTTGAATCTTCTTTATCATGCTAAGAGGAGCAGGAAAAAGCAAAAAATTTCAGAATTGCACCTTGCAATGCGGAGAAATTACTGTTTGTGCATTTACAATATTCATTGATTTTTGCCATTGAAAAACATCATGTTATTCATATACCAGAAATGATTGAAGCTACTGACTGAATGAAAGGAGCTGGCATCTCACTCTCTTTGAATCTTCTTTACCATGCTAAGAGGAGCAGGAAAAAGCAAAAAATTTCAGAATTGCACCTTGCAATGCGGAGAAATTACTGTTTGTGCATTTACAATATTCATTGATTTTTGCCATTGAAAAACGTCCAGAAATGACTGAAGCTACTGACTGAATGAAAGGAGCTGGCATCTCACTCTCTTTGAATCTTCTTTATCATGCTAAGAGGAGCAGGAAAAAGCAAAAAATTTCAGAATTGCACCTTGCAATGCGGAGAAATTACAGTTTGTGCATTTACAATATTCATTGATTTTTGCCATTGAAAAACGTCCAGAAATGATTGAAGCTACTGACTGAATGAAAGGAGCTGGCATCTCACTCTCTTTGAATCTTCTTTATCATGCTAAGAGGAGCAGGAAAAAGCAAAAAATTTCAGAATTTCACCTTGCAATGCGGAGAAATTACTGTTTGTGCATTTACAATATTCATTGATTTTTGCCATTGAAAAACATCATGTTATTCATATACCAGAAATGATTGAAGCTACTGACTGAATGAAAGGAGCTGGCATCTCACTCTCTTTGAATCTTCTTTATCATGCTAAGAGGAGCAGGAAAAAGCAAAAAATTTCAGAATTGCACCTTGCAATGCGGAGAAATTACTGTTTGTGCATTTACAATATTCATTGATTTTTGCCATTGAAAAACGTCCAGAAATGATTGAAGCTACTGACTGAATGAAAGGAGCTGGCATCTCACTCTCTTTGAATCTTCTTTATCATGCTAAGAGGAGCAGGAAAAAGCAAAAAATTTCAGAATTGCATCTTGCAATGCGGAGAAATTACTGTTTGTGCATTTACAATATTCATTGATTTTTGCCATTGAAAAACGTCCAGAAATGATTGAAGCTACTGACTGAATGAAAGGAGCTGGCATCTCACTCTCTTTGAATCTTCTTTATCATGCTAAGAGGAGCAGGAAAAAGCAAAAAATTTCAGAATTGCACCTTGCAATGCGGAGAAATTACTGTTTGTGCATTTACAATATTCATTGACTTTTGCCATTGAAAAACGTCCAGAAATGATTGAAGCTACTGACTGAATGAAAGGAGCTGGAATCTCACTCTCTTTGAATCTTCTTTATCATGCTAAGAGGAGCAGGAAAAAGCAAAAAATTTCAGAATTGCAACTTGCAATGCGGAGAAATTACTGTTTGTGCATTTACAATATTCATTGATTTTTGCCATTGAAAAACATCATGTTATTCATATACCAGAAATGATTGAAGCTACTGACTGAATGAAAGGAGCTGGCATCTCACTCTCTTTGAATCTTCTTTATCATGCTAAGAGGAGCAGGAAAAAGCAAAAAATTTCAGAATTGCACCTTGCAATGCGGAGAAATTACTGTTTGTGCATTTACAATATTCATTGATTTTTGCCATTGAAAAACATCCAGAAATGATTGAAGCTACTGACTGAATGAAAGGAGCTGGCATCTCACTCTCTTTGAATCTTCTTTATCATGCTAAGAGGAGCAGGAAAAAGCAAAAAATTTCAGAATTGCACCTTGCAATGCGGAGAAATTACTGTTTGTGCATTTACAATATTCATTGATTTTTGCCATTGAAAAACGTCCAGAAATGATTGAAGCTACTGACTGAATGAAAGGAGCTGGCATCTCACTCTCTTTGAATCTTCTTTATCATGCTAAGAGGAGCAGGTAAAAGCAAAAAATTTCAGAATTGCACCTTGCAATGCGGAGAAATTACTGTTTGTGCATTTACAATATTCATTAATTTTTGCCATTGAAAAACATCATGTTATTCATATCCCAGAAATGTTTGAAGCTACTGACTGAATGAAAGAAGCTGGCATCTCACTCTCTTTGAATCTTCTTTATCATGCTAAGAGGAGCAGGAAAAAGCAAAAAATTTCAGAATTGCACCTTGCAATGCGGAGAAATTACTGTTTGTGCATTTACAATATTCATTGATTTTTGCCATTGAAAAACGTCCAGAAATGATTGAAGCTACTGACTGAATGAAAGGAGCTGGCATCTCACTCTCTTTGAATCTTCTTTATCATGCTAAGAGGAGCAGGAAAAAGCAAAAAATTTCAGAATTGCACCTTGCAATGCGGAGAAATTACTGTTTGTGCATTTACAATATTCATTGATTTTTGCCATTGAAAAACATCATGTTATTCATATACCAGAAATGTTTGAAGCTACTGACTGAATGAAAGGAGCTGGCATCTCACTCTCTTTGAATCTTCTTTATCATGCTAAGAGGAGCAGGAAAAAGCAAAAAATTTCAGAATTGCACCTTGCAATGCGGAGAAATTACTGTTTGTGCATTTACAATATTCATTGATTTTTGCCATTGAAAAACATCATGTTATTCATATACCAGAAATGATTGAAGCTACTGACTGAATGAAAGGAGCTGGCATCTCACTCTCTTTGAATCTTCTTTATCATGCTGAGGAGCAGGAAAAAGCAAAAAATTTCAGAATTGCACCTTGCAATGCGGAGAAATTACTGTTTGTGCATTTACAATATTCATTGATTTTTGCATTGAAAAACGTCCAGAAATGACTGAAGCTACTGACTGAATGAAAGGAGCTGGCATCTCACTCTCTTTGAATCTTCTTTATCATGCTAAGAGGAGCAGGAAAAAGCAAAAAATTTCAGAATTGCATCTTGCAATGCGGAGAAATTACTGTTTGTGCATTTACAATATTCATTGATTTTTGCCATTGAAAAACGTCCAGAAATGATTGAAGCTACTGACTGAATGAAAGGAGCTGGCATCTCACTCTCTTTGAATCTTCTTTATCATGCTAAGAGGAGCAGGAAAAAGCAAAAAATTTCAGAATTGCACCTTGCAATGCGGAGAAATTACTGTTTGTGCATTTACAATATTCATTGATTTTTGCCATTGAAAAACATCATGTTATTCATATACCAGAAATGATTGAAGCTACTGACTGAATGAAAGGAGCTGGCATCTCACTCTCTTTGAATCTTCTTTATCATGCTAAGAGGAGCAGGAAAAAGCAAAAAATTTCAGAATTGCACCTTGCAATGCGGAGAAATTACTGTTTGTGCATTTACAATATTCATTGATTTTTGCCATTGAAAAACGTCCAGAAATGATTGAAGCTACTGACTGAATGAAAGGAGCTGGCATCTCACTCTCTTTGAATCTTCTTTATCATGCTAAGAGGAGCAGGAAAAAGCAAAAAATTTCAGAATTGCATCTTGCAATGCGGAGAAATTACTGTTTGTGCATTTACAATATTCATTGATTTTTGCCATTGAAAAACGTCCAGAAATGATTGAAGCTACTGACTGAATGAAAGGAGCTGGCATCTCACTCTCTTTGAATCTTCTTTATCATGCTAAGAGGAGCAGGAAAAAGCAAAAAATTTCAGAATTGCACCTTGCAATGCGGAGAAATTACTGTTTGTGCATTTACAATATTCATTGACTTTTGCCATTGAAAAACGTCCAGAAATGATTGAAGCTACTGACTGAATGAAAGGAGCTGGAATCTCACTCTCTTTGAATCTTCTTTATCATGCTAAGAGGAGCAGGAAAAAGCAAAAAATTTCAGAATTGCAACTTGCAATGCGGAGAAATTACTGTTTGTGCATTTACAATATTCATTGATTTTTGCCATTGAAAAACATCATGTTATTCATATACCAGAAATGATTGAAGCTACTGACTGAATGAAAGGAGCTGGCATCTCACTCTCTTTGAATCTTCTTTATCATGCTAAGAGGAGCAGGAAAAAGCAAAAAATTTCAGAATTGCACCTTGCAATGCGGAGAAATTACTGTTTGTGCATTTACAATATTCATTGATTTTTGCCATTGAAAAACATCCAGAAATGATTGAAGCTACTGACTGAATGAAAGGAGCTGGCATCTCACTCTCTTTGAATCTTCTTTATCATGCTAAGAGGAGCAGGAAAAAGCAAAAAATTTCAGAATTGCACCTTGCAATGCGGAGAAATTACTGTTTGTGCATTTACAATATTCATTGATTTTTGCCATTGAAAAACGTCCAGAAATGATTGAAGCTACTGACTGAATGAAAGGAGCTGGCATCTCACTCTCTTTGAATCTTCTTTATCATGCTAAGAGGAGCAGGAAAAAGCAAAAAATTTCAGAATTGCACCTTGCAATGCGGAGAAATTACTGTTTGTGCATTTACAATATTCATTAATTTTTGCCATTGAAAAACATCATGTTATTCATATCCCAGAAATGTTTGAAGCTACTGACTGAATGAAAGAAGCTGGCATCTCACTCTCTTTGAATCTTCTTTATCATGCTAAGAGGAGCAGGAAAAAGCAAAAAATTTCAGAATTGCACCTTGCAATGCGGAGAAATTACTGTTTGTGCATTTACAATATTCATTGATTTTTGCCATTGAAAAACGTCCAGAAATGATTGAAGCTACTGACTGAATGAAAGGAGCTGGCATCTCACTCTCTTTGAATCTTCTTTATCATGCTAAGAGGAGCAGGAAAAAGCAAAAAATTTCAGAATTGCACCTTGCAATGCGGAGAAATTACTGTTTGTGCATTTACAATATTCATTGATTTTTGCCATTGAAAAACATCATGTTATTCATATACCAGAAATGTTTGAAGCTACTGACTGAATGAAAGGAGCTGGCATCTCACTCTCTTTGAATCTTCTTTATCATGCTAAGAGGAGCAGGAAAAAGCAAAAAATTTCAGAATTGCACCTTGCAATGCGGAGAAATTACTGTTTGTGCATTTACAATATTCATTGATTTTTGCCATTGAAAAACATCATGTTATTCATATACCAGAAATGATTGAAGCTACTGACTGAATGAAAGGAGCTGGCATCTCACTCTCTTTGAATCTTCTTTATCATGCTGAGGAGCAGGAAAAAGCAAAAAATTTCAGAATTGCACCTTGCAATGCGGAGAAATTACTGTTTGTGCATTTACAATATTCATTGATTTTTGCATTGAAAAACGTCCAGAAATGACTGAAGCTACTGACTGAATGAAAGGAGCTGGCATCTCACTCTCTTTGAATCTTCTTTATCATGCTAAGAGGAGCAGGAAAAAGCAAAAAATTTCAGAATTGCATCTTGCAATGCGGAGAAATTACTGTTTGTGCATTTACAATATTCATTGATTTTTGCCATTGAAAAACGTCCAGAAATGATTGAAGCTACTGACTGAATGAAAGGAGCTGGCATCTCACTCTCTTTGAATCTTCTTTATCATGCTAAGAGGAGCAGGAAAAAGCAAAAAATTTCAGAATTGCACCTTGCAATGCGGAGAAATTACTGTTTGTGCATTTACAATATTCATTGATTTTTGCCATTGAAAAACATCATGTTATTCATATACCAGAAATGATTGAAGCTACTGACTGAATGAAAGGAGCTGGCATCTCACTCTCTTTGAATCTTCTTTATCATGCTAAGAGGAGCAGGAAAAAGCAAAAAATTTCAGAATTGCACCTTGCAATGCGGAGAAATTACTGTTTGTGCATTTACAATATTCATTGATTTTTGCCATTGAAAAACGTCCAGAAATGATTGAAGCTACTGACTGAATGAAAGGAGCTGGCATCTCACTCTCTTTGAATCTTCTTTATCATGCTAAGAGGAGCAGGAAAAAGCAAAAAATTTCAGAATTGCACCTTGCAATGCGGAGAAATTACTGTTTGTGCATTTACAATATTCATTGATTTTTGCCATTGAAAAACGTCCAGAAATGATTGAAGCTACTGACTGAATGAAAGGAGCTGGCATCTCACTCTCTTTGAATCTTCTTTATCATGCTAGGATTAGCAGGAAAAAGCAAAAAATTTCAGAATTGCACCTGGCAATGTGGAGATATTACTGTTTGTGCATTTACAATATTCATTGAATTTTGCCATTGAAAAACGTCCAGAAATGTTTGAAGCTACTGACTGAATGAAAGGAGCTGGCATCTCACTCTATTTGAATCTTCTTTATCATGCTAGGATTTGCAGGAAAAAGCAAAAAATTTCAGAATTGCACCTTGCAATGTGGAGATATTACTGTTTGTGCATTTACAATATTCATTGATTTTTGCCATTGAAAAACGTCCAGAAATGTTTATACCAGAAATGTTTGAAGCTACTGACTGAATGAAAGGAGCTGGCATCTCACTCTCTTTGAATCTTCTTTATCATGCTAAGAGGAGCAGGAAAAAGCAAAAAATTTCAGAATTGCACCTTGCAATGCGGAGAAATTACTGTTTGTGCATTTACAATATTCATTAATTTTTGCCATTGAAAAACATCCAGAAATGATTGAAGCTACTGACTGAATGAAAGGAGCTGGCATCTCACTCTCTTTGAATCTTCTTTATCATGCTAAGAGGAGCAGGAAAAAGCAAAAAATTTCAGAATTGCACCTTGCAATGCGGAGAAATTACTGTTTGTGCATTTACAATATTCATTGATTTTTGCCATTGAAAAACGTCCAGAAATGATTGAAGCTACTGACTGAATGAAAGGAGCTGGCATCTCACTCTCTTTGAATCTTCTTTATCATGCTAAGAGGAGCAGGAAAAAGCAAAAAATTTCAGAATTGCACCTTGCAATGCGGAGAAATTACTGTTTGTGCATTTACAATATTCATTAATTTTTGCCATTGAAAAACATCATGTTATTCATATCCCAGAAATGTTTGAAGCTACTGACTGAATGAAAGAAGCTGGCATCTCACTCTCTTTGAATCTTCTTTATCATGCTAAGAGGAGCAGGAAAAAGCAAAAAATTTCAGAATTGCACCTTGCAATGCGGAGAAATTACTGTTTGTGCATTTACAATATTCATTGATTTTTGCCATTGAAAAACGTCCAGAAATGATTGAAGCTACTGACTGAATGAAAGGAGCTGGCATCTCACTCTCTTTGAATCTTCTTTATCATGCTAAGAGGAGCAGGAAAAAGCAAAAAATTTCAGAATTGCACCTTGCAATGCGGAGAAATTACTGTTTGTGCATTTACAATATTCATTGATTTTTGCCATTGAAAAACATCATGTTATTCATATACCAGAAATGTTTGAAGCTACTGACTGAATGAAAGGAGCTGGCATCTCACTCTCTTTGAATCTTCTTTATCATGCTAAGAGGAGCAGGAAAAAGCAAAAAATTTCAGAATTGCACCTTGCAATGCGGAGAAATTACTGTTTGTGCATTTACAATATTCATTGATTTTTGCCATTGAAAAACATCATGTTATTCATATACCAGAAATGATTGAAGCTACTGACTGAATGAAAGGAGCTGGCATCTCACTCTCTTTGAATCTTCTTTATCATGCTGAGGAGCAGGAAAAAGCAAAAAATTTCAGAATTGCACCTTGCAATGCGGAGAAATTACTGTTTGTGCATTTACAATATTCATTGATTTTTGCATTGAAAAACGTCCAGAAATGACTGAAGCTACTGACTGAATGAAAGGAGCTGGCATCTCACTCTCTTTGAATCTTCTTTATCATGCTAAGAGGAGCAGGAAAAAGCAAAAAATTTCAGAATTGCATCTTGCAATGCGGAGAAATTACTGTTTGTGCATTTACAATATTCATTGATTTTTGCCATTGAAAAACGTCCAGAAATGATTGAAGCTACTGACTGAATGAAAGGAGCTGGCATCTCACTCTCTTTGAATCTTCTTTATCATGCTAAGAGGAGCAGGAAAAAGCAAAAAATTTCAGAATTGCACCTTGCAATGCGGAGAAATTACTGTTTGTGCATTTACAATATTCATTGATTTTTGCCATTGAAAAACATCCAGAAATGATTGAAGCTACTGACTGAATGAAAGGAGCTGGCATCTCACTCTCTTTGAATCTTCTTTATCATGCTAAGAGGAGCAGGAAAAAGCAAAAAATTTCAGAATTGCACCTTGCAATGCGGAGAAATTACTGTTTGTGCATTTACAATATTCATTGATTTTTGCCATTGAAAAACGTCCAGAAATGATTGAAGCTACTGACTGAATGAAAGGAGCTGGCATCTCACTCTCTTTGAATCTTCTTTATCATGCTAAGAGGAGCAGGAAAAAGCAAAAAATTTCAGAATTGCACCTTGCAATGCGGAGAAATTACTGTTTGTGCATTTACAATATTCATTAATTTTTGCCATTGAAAAACATCATGTTATTCATATCCCAGAAATGTTTGAAGCTACTGACTGAATGAAAGAAGCTGGCATCTCACTCTCTTTGAATCTTCTTTATCATGCTAAGAGGAGCAGGAAAAAGCAAAAAATTTCAGAATTGCACCTTGCAATGCGGAGAAATTACTGTTTGTGCATTTACAATATTCATTGATTTTTGCCATTGAAAAACGTCCAGAAATGATTGAAGCTACTGACTGAATGAAAGGAGCTGGCATCTCACTCTCTTTGAATCTTCTTTATCATGCTAAGAGGAGCAGGAAAAAGCAAAAAATTTCAGAATTGCACCTTGCAATGCGGAGAAATTACTGTTTGTGCATTTACAATATTCATTGATTTTTGCCATTGAAAAACATCATGTTATTCATATACCAGAAATGTTTGAAGCTACTGACTGAATGAAAGGAGCTGGCATCTCACTCTCTTTGAATCTTCTTTATCATGCTAAGAGGAGCAGGAAAAAGCAAAAAATTTCAGAATTGCACCTTGCAATGCGGAGAAATTACTGTTTGTGCATTTACAATATTCATTGATTTTTGCCATTGAAAAACGTCCAGAAATGATTGAAGCTACTGACTGAATGAAAGGAGCTGGCATCTCACTCTCTTTGAATCTTCTTTATCATGCTAAGAGGAGCAGGAAAAAGCAAAAAATTTCAGAATTGCACCTTGCAATGCGGAGAAATTACTGTTTGTGCATTTACAATATTCATTGATTTTTGCCATTGAAAAACATCATGTTATTCATATACCAGAAATGTTTGAAGCTACTGACTGAATGAAAGGAGCTGGCATCTCACTCTCTTTGAATCTTCTTTATCATGCTAAGAGGAGCAGGAAAAAGCAAAAAATTTCAGAATTGCACCTTGCAATGCGGAGAAATTACTGTTTGTGCATTTACAATATTCATTGATTTTTGCCATTGAAAAACATCATGTTATTCATATACCAGAAATGATTGAAGCTACTGACTGAATGAAAGGAGCTGGCATCTCACTCTCTTTGAATCTTCTTTATCATGCTGAGGAGCAGGAAAAAGCAAAAAATTTCAGAATTGCACCTTGCAATGCGGAGAAATTACTGTTTGTGCATTTACAATATTCATTGATTTTTGCATTGAAAAACGTCCAGAAATGACTGAAGCTACTGACTGAATGAAAGGAGCTGGCATCTCACTCTCTTTGAATCTTCTTTATCATGCTAAGAGGAGCAGGAAAAAGCAAAAAATTTCAGAATTGCATCTTGCAATGCGGAGAAATTACTGTTTGTGCATTTACAATATTCATTGATTTTTGCCATTGAAAAACGTCCAGAAATGATTGAAGCTACTGACTGAATGAAAGGAGCTGGCATCTCACTCTCTTTGAATCTTCTTTATCATGCTAAGAGGAGCAGGAAAAAGCAAAAAATTTCAGAATTGCACCTTGCAATGCGGAGAAATTACTGTTTGTGCATTTACAATATTCATTGATTTTTGCCATTGAAAAACATCATGTTATTCATATACCAGAAATGATTGAAGCTACTGACTGAATGAAAGGAGCTGGCATCTCACTCTCTTTGAATCTTCTTTATCATGCTAAGAGGAGCAGGAAAAAGCAAAAAATTTCAGAATTGCACCTTGCAATGCGGAGAAATTACTGTTTGTGCATTTACAATATTCATTGATTTTTGCCATTGAAAAACGTCCAGAAATGATTGAAGCTACTGACTGAATGAAAGGAGCTGGCATCTCACTCTCTTTGAATCTTCTTTATCATGCTAAGAGGAGCAGGAAAAAGCAAAAAATTTCAGAATTGCACCTTGCAATGCGGAGAAATTACTGTTTGTGCATTTACAATATTCATTGATTTTTGCCATTGAAAAACGTCCAGAAATGATTGAAGCTACTGACTGAATGAAAGGAGCTGGCATCTCACTCTCTTTGAATCTTCTTTATCATGCTAGGATTAGCAGGAAAAAGCAAAAAATTTCAGAATTGCACCTGGCAATGTGGAGATATTACTGTTTGTGCATTTACAATATTCATTGAATTTTGCCATTGAAAAACGTCCAGAAATGTTTGAAGCTACTGACTGAATGAAAGGAGCTGGCATCTCACTCTATTTGAATCTTCTTTATCATGCTAGGATTAGCAGGAAAAAGCAAAAAATTTCAGAATTGCACCTTGCAATGTGGAGATATTACTGTTTGTGCATTTACAATATTCATTGATTTTTGCCATTGAAAAACGTCCAGAAATGTTTATACCAGAAATGTTTGAAGCTACTGACTGAATGAAAGGAGCTGGCATCTCACTCTCTTTGAATCTTCTTTATCATGCTAAGAGGAGCAGGAAAAAGCAAAAAATTTCAGAATTGCACCTTGCAATGCGGAGAAATTACTGTTTGTGCATTTACAATATTCATTGATTTTTGCCATTGAAAAACGTCCAGAAATAATTGAAGCTACTGACTGAATGAAAGGAGCTGGCATCTCACTCTCTTTGAATCTTCTTTATCATGCTAAGAGGAGCAGGAAAAAGCAAAAAATTTCAGAATTGCACCTTGCAATGCGGAGAAATTACTGTTTGTGCATTTACAATATTCATTGATTTTTGCCATTGAAAAACATCATGTTATTCATATACCAGAAATGATTGAAGCTACTGACTGAATGAAAGGAGCTGGCATCTCACTCTCTTTGAATCTTCTTTATCATGCTAAGAGGAGCAGGAAAAAGCAAAAAATTTCAGAATTGCACCTTGCAATGCGGAGAAATTACTGTTTGTGCATTTACAATATTCATTGATTTTTGCCATTGAAAAACGTCCAGAAATGATTGAAGCTACTGACTGAATGAAAGGAGCTGGCATCTCACTCTCTTTGAATCTTTTTTATCATGCTAAGAGGAGCAGGAAAAAGCAAAAAATTTCAGAATTGCATCTTGCAATGCGGAGAAATTACTGTTTGTGCATTTACAATATTCATTGATTTTTGCCATTGAAAAACGTCCAGAAATGATTGAAGCTACTGACTGAATGAAAGGAGCTGGCATCTCACTCTCTTTGAATCTTCTTTATCATGCTAAGAGGAGCAGGAAAAAGCAAAAAATTTCAGAATTGCACCTTGCAATGCGGAGAAATTACTGTTTGTGCATTTACAATATTCATTGATTTTTGCCATTGAAAAACGTCCAGAAATGATTGAAGCTACTGACTGAATGAAAGGAGCTGGAATCTCACTCTCTTTGAATCTTCTTTATCATGCTAAGAGGAGCAGGAAAAAGCAAAAAATTTCAGAATTGCAACTTGCAATGCGGAGAAATTACTGTTTGTGCATTTACAATATTCATTGATTTTTGCCATTGAAAAACATCATGTTATTCATATACCAGAAATGATTGAAGCTACTGACTGAATGAAAGGAGCTGGCATCTCACTCTCTTTGAATCTTCTTTATCATGCTAAGAGGAGCAGGAAAAAGCCAAAAATTTCAGAATTGCACCTTGCAATGCGGAGAAATTACTGTTTGTGCATTTACAATATTCATTGATTTTTGCCATTGAAAAACATCATGTTATTCATATACCAGAAATGATTGAAGCTACTGACTGAATGAAAGGAGCTGGCATCTCACTCTCTTTGAATCTTCTTTATCATGCAAAGAGGAGCAGGAAAAAGCAAAAAATTTCAGAATTGCACCTTGCAATGCGGAGAAATTACTGTTTGTGCATTTACAATATTCATTGATTTTTGCCATTGAAAAACGTCCAGAAATGATTGAAGCTACTGACTGAATGAAAGGAGCTGGCATCTCACTCTCTTTGAATCTTCTTTATCATGCTAAGAGGAGCAGGAAAAAGCAAAAAATTTCAGAATTGCACCTTGCAATGCGGAGAAATTACTGTTTGTGCATTTACAATATTCACTGATTTTTGCCATTGAAAAACGTCCAGAAATGATTGAAGCAACTGACTGAATGAAAG